>NC_089321.1:1735000-2005623 GCF_036669915.1 Pocillopora verrucosa | reverse complement strand
TGTCTTTGCTTTGTATCTTTCCTTTGAAATGTCTTAGTCCTCAAGGCGTGTCTGTCATTCCACCTCACAATTGACCTTATGAATTTCCTGAACATCATTCCTTTTTTCTTTTGGAAACTCTTTTGCGCACCGTCTTTCGGGTCTTGGCACTCCTTCGCTTTGAGGGTTGCCACAACGAGATCTTACAATTCACTTTGCTCGATTTCCAAGTCGCTTACATCGAAGAAAGTTATTGTTTTCCGAGAAGTACGTAAGACCCCTTGAGTGGTTTCAACATTTGTTTTTTTTCTTCAAAGGGTGAGCTATGATCCAATTATTTGCGCTCTGAACTGTGTTCATCCAAAAGGCCGGTGGAGAAAGAGCTGGAAAAGGAGCGACGCCCTGTGGTTAATCATCAGCCATGCTCATTCGTTTTACTCAGTGCTGAATCCGTCGTGCATGCGTAAACAAACGTATTTTCATATGAAGTACCCGCACATAAACGAATTTACTCCTGCGCGTGCCATGTATGGGCCAAACTCGCGCTGAAAGAGGAATTCGAGTCTCCGAGTATCTCTTTAGCAATAGACCGCACTTTCTTTCCGTTTGCCATTGTAATTACCCACACAAGATGTTTTGAGAACACGAGAAAAAGTTATAGTAAACCAGCCGCGCAAGTCCAAAGGTCAAGTGATTTTAAAAGATTTTTCGAGTGTTGTCAACAGACACCATGTCCACATCCAAACTCCTGTATTTCACGAGAACAATTCATTAAACACAGGTACTTGAATTTATGTGCTCGTCAGCTAATGAGCAGAATAGTTCAAAACATGAAACAATTACCAAGAACAGTGCAGATTGAAACAGGCGAGTAAAAAAGCCAGCATAGACAAGAGGAAAACATTAGAGCCTCGACGGCAGCTCAAATCCCTCCGCGTGTCTCCACCCCCCGACTGAATGTATCCAACCGGACGCGGATGTCTCCGCCTAATACCAACGAGGCTTGATTGTTGTCTACATCTTTTCTACTAACCTGGCTCAACATGGATAGAAAGGGACTCGAAGTCACACTAACGTAGCTGTAAGGCTCCAGGGACAATATTTTTAATCCTTTTATTATTTTGTTCATCAATGTCTGCGAACGTTGTTGCAGTATTCAAGACTATTCTACCCACCTCGTCTTTGTAGGAGGCCTTATAGGTATTCTAGCGCCTTTTTTCATTCCCCTCTACCACATCCATAGGAAAAAAGCACCTACAATTACAAATCCAAAATTGGACCTAAAAACGAAATTGAGTTTATAAAACAACTTTTTAGAATGCTAGTGGGTAAATAACTAGTTTTTGTTGTCCTTCTTGTTTTAATGCGTTTCAGTAAGTTCCTGTCCTAAACCATCCGCTCAAAGGAACGTAAACTTATGTATCCTTTATATGATAACGAGAAGGCCTGTTTCTGGTTTTTTTAGGAGAGAAGCTGTAGCCCTGAAAGCCGTACCGGCATGTAAGGGATCAGGGCCCAAAGATACAATGAGTGGATAGAATGTTTCTAACAAAACGATGTGTTCTACTGAATTGAGATTTACTGGTGCACTTCGCCAAAAAGAATCCTTTAAAGTGAAAATTTTGGAATATTTTAATAAATATATCATGAGGGTTTCAAGGGGGATAACTGTTAGCCGTAAAAGCCATTACCCTATTGAGACAGACCCTTATCAAAGAATTTCCTTAACTGGCGTGATCTAGTTGTAGGACAGTGAAAAAGCCCCGGCGCCAGAAAAGGGGAAAAAAGAACGTGCCGACGATGAACAAAAGATGGCCCAACGAACAATTCATAAAAGTATGTTTCTACATTGTTGCATGAAACTGAAAGAAAAAGAAATGCCTTCTCTCGCTCATATCCTGTCGCCAAATTAACGATTACTTGCCTTTTTTCGTTTTTCCGAAAAGTATGCTACTGAAAAAATACAGAATGTTGTTTCACGATACGTGTGGTCCTTTTTTAAACCAGTTAACCCCTTAGAATGGTTAGGTAAATATCACCAACGCCAACTTTAAAAAAGCTCTGGTTCGTAGACAAATTATCCTTATTAGTCTACCATAGAAATCTCCTAGAGCACAGAATGCACACATATGAATACCTATATTCAAATAGTAAAAGCTCCAGCCCTCTATCGTGATTCATTTTAACACTTCTCGTCTCGTTTACTTATTTTTCTGCTGAATTCAGTCATTTCGCTTCTTTGTTTGAAATGTTTGATGTATATCTTCTCTTCCACAGATTCGCCGGTGTCTCGACTTAAAGAGTTGTTAACAGAGGAAACTATTCCAATACGAGAAAGAGCTCAATGTGTTTGGAAAAGCGTTTCTACAAGAACGGAACTTAAGCCTACTTTAGGTTACGTTGGTAAAAAATAGTCTGCGCAATCTTTGGCTTATAAGTTAGAACCTATCAATCAATCGTCTTATTTCTACATGTCATTAGATCAGTAGATACCTTCCAAGTAAATAACCGAGATTTTTCTCCCTTTACCCGTAAGACGAAAACGAACCAGAGTATTATGGTTTATTGAGAATCTTAAACGGTCAAATCCAGAGGTCAACATATCTCCGAAGGGGATTCCTTGCGAAAAAAGACTATTAACCGAGCTGTTACTTCACTCATAAAAGAGCGACACCTCTTCAATATGCAACAAGAAGCGGACGAGAGTTGTTTCCTCTGGCGTGAAGTGTAGGACCCAGCCGCCTTCTCGATCATTCCACACTATTGTGTTTGCCCACCCCCCTCCTCCCTTACGTTATTAAGGGAACCGTTGCGGAAAAAAATAATTACCGTTGGGTAATTCGATTGAGAATGGCTTCTTTATCTGACTTTCGCTGCAGGTGTGTGTACAATGATTGCGGATGATAGACCAGCCAGGTTTTCCTTCTGCATGCTGATTAAATAAAGTTCATCCCATGAATAAAGGATTGTCA
This sequence comes from Pocillopora verrucosa, assembly GCF_036669915.1. NCBI lineage: Eukaryota > Metazoa > Cnidaria > Anthozoa > Scleractinia > Pocilloporidae > Pocillopora > Pocillopora verrucosa. The sequence goes on along the minus strand of NC_089321.1, from coordinate 2,002,672 downwards.
AGTGCACAAATTCATTGGGCAGGAAAGGGGGAGGAGGGTTGTACTACTACTGATGCGTTGACCAGACCAGACCACTCTGTCACCACTAACGGATGTATCGAGAATGCAGCAGAGAGGAGGATAGCAAGGTTCTACAAACATGGGCATCATTGCAGTGTCATGGAGTATTAGTAGATCCCACCACTAATAAATAACGCTTTTCCGAAAACCTTGATTTGGCTAGTGTGGGGAAGTGAGCAATAACAAGCACTTTTTCACTCCAAGCTGAAGATGAGAACAAAAAATTGGGCATAAGAAGTAAAAATTTCTGACCATTTTTTTTTGTAAAGGAAAGAAAGAAACTGATATTTTGGTATCTTTGTGATATAAAACATTGACACAACTATACAACTAAATGTTGGTGAATAATTGGTAAATATAAAGTACACCATATACAACTGCAGCAAACATAATCCTAATGACAGTGTCTACCTGACTTATAAGACAATACACAACCTTTATTTACCTTGTTTGTCTGCCCATTTAATGTCTCCAACATACCAACTTAATGTCTTTTAAACAAAACATGATTTTACAATCTAAAAGTTTTTTTTATTTTTCCTGGTACAGTTGGTTTAACCATGTTGGTATTTTCTGTTTTAAACTTCCTTGTACTTAATAAGTACCAAAAATTGAAAATATTCCTAAATAGATCAACCAAATCTCTGGGTACTTTGTACCTTCCATCATGCATTTAAGTGACCAAAAAAGAAAAAAAAATCAAAATACTTGCCCATAGATTAACTCTACCAATTTGTTTTATGTGGAAACTCAATTTTCAACTTTTCAACCTAAGGTCTTCGTGAAATATCGAAAAATAGTTATTAATATATACATTTTTGTTTCCAAACTCACTTGTACTTAGTAAGTATCAAAATTGAAAATATTCCTAAAAATATCAACCAAATCTCTGGGTACTTTGCACCTTCCATCATAAGTCTAAGTGACCCAAAGAAAAAAATTTAAAATTTTTGCCTATGGGTTAACTCTACCAAGTTGTTTTATGTGAAAACTCAATTTTCAACTTTTCCACCCTAAGATCTTCATTAAATATTGAGAAATATATTGTAATGTATAAAATACTTTTAACCACTCTAAAATGATCAAAGCAGCTTCTGAGTGGAAGACAGTAGACTATGAACAATCCTTCTTTTCCCTTTTTTATGGTAAGTCGAAAAAAAAAATTAAAAAATTCAAGGCATGCACCTCACGTCCAAAGTTCCAAGGGCTACCCCAACATCAATTATTTGCACAATGGATTTCCTAAAAAGGAGGAACTGATTATAGTTTAGGATGATGGTGGTTCATTCAATCAGTGTCCACATCAAGCCTTCGATATTGACTCTTATAGGCTAGAAGCAGAGGAACACAAACTGCAATGCCACCTACACTAACCCAGTTCATCCATTGGACATTAGACATGGGAAACATGAAGGCTGCATCAAACACAAATATCACTGTATTACCCAGAACAAGGCCTATGCCGGCAGATGTCCCTTCCCCCACAGGGTAAACACACTCCATAATAAGCTCAAACAGAAGTGGAATTGTACAGTTAAACAACAACCCACTGCAGATATTGAAGCAAATAAAAGCTCCTGGGAAAAGGGCAAGATTCGTGAACAGGTCAGAGTGAAGATCAGCTGCATTATAGTGGTGCCAGTGAAAGACCCACAAGGATTTCCTTAGTCCACCACTTTACGATATCTGCTGACCTGACAACAAAGGAAAGAGACTTGTGACAAAAGAAACCAATTGTAATAATTAACTTCTTTGTTACCGATTAGTTACTACCCAAGAACCGTACAAAAATGACCAAGGGCCAATATTACCTGTACAGCTAGAGCAAACGAGATAAGGAAGTATCTAATTATATGACACAAGTAGCAAACTTGTTTTTGAATTTTCTGGCTTTTAACAACAAATGTAGAAGGCTTATGACTGTTTCCTGGCTTATATTTGGTCCAAATGAAAAATCCCAACCAAGTAAAAACCACTCAGAATGTTCAGATTCACCTCAGGACTCTCATGCCATATTATGATAAGCATTATAAACTTTTGGGTTAACTCCCAGAAGTGATTAACATGTAACTTCTCCCTATGAGATCCATACGTATTCTAGCAAACAGTTAATGAGAATACTAAAACTCATCAGGTTCAAGTTTTTATCTTGATCCTACATCATATTCTTGTAACTAATTCACAGGGAATTGTGTAGCAGCAAGAGGGGAGAATTAACAATCAGACCTTGGAGTTAGAGGGTTAAACATAAAGAGATTCCAACCCCCCTGTTGTACCATTAAAAAAGTGATAAGGGGTGAAAATCTTCAAGGGAGTGCAAGATTTCTTTTCTTTATCAACCTAAGATTTAAAATATTTCTTCAAAATTTACTAGGACTTTTTTTTTGGCTTTTACTCTACCAGCCTTTCACCCCTTCCCCCCCGATCACACTTGCTACTGGTTCTATCCCTTACCATATGGTATTTGAACCTAGTCTAATGCAAGTCTCTTACTGAGAGGATGCATGGCAGCATGGAATGTAAAGGTTGTTATATGCTCAACTCACAATGTAGTATTTTAACAGATTATGAGGGTTTTTCCTGAAATGTGTCTTTTTGTTTATATGTTGAGAAAGAAAAGGCAAAATCATGGACAATCTTTAAAGTTTGTAGAAAATGCAGTACAAGGAAACATGTAACAGTGTTGTGGTGTGGTAGGGTTGAAAGGATTGAGATTAGCAAATAGCAGAACCAGAATAACCTGTAAATAATAAAATATAACCTTACAAAAACAAGGTTTTTACCTTGCAATAATAATTCCAGAAACAATTCCAGCTAAACTTCCACCAGTTCCCAGCAATCCAGAAGTTTTCTCATCAATTTTAAAAGGCTGAACAGCAAGGTCTAAAACTGATGACCAACCAAAATAGATGCCAAATGATGCTGCAAAAACAAAGATCAACAACCAATAGGACCAATTGGTTATCAGCATTTTTATTCCTTCTACATATCCAATTTTGGTTTGTTTTCTTGTTAATTGTGTTATACTTGGAGGAAGAGGTGGTTTAGAAGGAAAATAGATGAAAACACACAAAAAAGAAATGCTGCAATTTCAATCTGTACATAGAAGTAATCCATGAGTCTGCCCTCAATGAACTTAACATCCTTGTCTGTCAAATTATGCTTGTTACCCTCAAAGGTATCATTTGTCTCAGGTATCATTGTGGGTCCAATAAAGAAAGCCAGAGCAGCTCCGAAATTAGCAGCCAGGGCACCAATGGCTGTAGCAGTTGTGCGTTCATTTGGAGGAAACCAAGCTGTTGACACCAAGGGTGGGGCTCCATTTGGTATAAAGCTTGGCAGCATTGCTATAAGATGGCCAATGAAAATTACAACAGTTCTTACTGTGAGGTCTTGAAAAGGAATCACTTGAATTACTTTTCAACCAGAAGCATTGCAGATGTGACCTGAACAGATAACCTTAATCCTGCAAAGAAGAAGACATAATAACAATCAAATTTGATAAAATAATGAATTGAACAGAATTAACAGAAATGCATTTAGGGGAATGTACTTTTCACAAGGCTTAAACCTTTGTCCTGACTTAGAGTGACTGGCACCTAATTTTTCCTTTTAATATTATCACCCCAAATCGTACATTAAGGTCACAAGAATAAGGAAAATTGATCACCAACTAAGGAAGCTCTCTACAATAAACATATTCTCGTTGTCAGCACCTTAAGAGATGTATGTAGAAAAGTAAGGAGAATATGTATACTGATGTTAGGGTGTAAAGGGTTTAAGAACTGCTAAAAAGAAATGTAACACTTGAGGTAGAGGAACAAATTTTCTTTCAATGAAAATAATTTGTGGAGAGTTGAGAGAGAGAACCTGAAATGGTCTAGGCCCCCTTTTTTCTTAAGCCTGTCAACTTCTCATTCAACATTAGTTCAATTAGGTTCTTTTGTCCAGAAAATGCCAATACATGGATGACTTGGAGACCTGTGTTGAGAATCAATAAAATCCTCATCTGATCAAAATCAATAAATATGAAAAGAAATTTAAATAATTATTTTGCTGAGTAACAAAACTGATATGGGGATTCCCTGAGAATAATTAATATTTTCCTATTTGCCAATAACAAGCATCAATTTTACAAAAATTATCACAATGACAGTAGAGATACATAAAAGGTTTGAAAAGGAAAGACAGATGCTGTTTTTAAAGGACTCCTACTGATACCAATGTCATTACACTGACCAGGCCATCCTGCGGTATTCTTTGATGTGAGGGTTAGTCACCCTAATTCTGACTCATAACGGAACATGGAACCCCAACAGGTCTATCAAATACATGAGAAAGAGAAGAAGCACTAGTATTCTGGAAGAGTACTTGATGTGGAACAGGGAACATTCACCCCACTGGTTTTTATGACAATGGGTGAGATGGGGAAAGAATGCCTCAGGTTTCATTGTAGATTACTGGTAGCAGAGCTCATTGCCTCATAGAAAGAAGAGCAATATTCCACAGCCATCTCCTGGGTAACAGCTCAAGTTTCATTTGTGCTTTTGCAATCTGCTCTTTTCAGTTTAAGAGGCTCCAGGAACATTAAAAAAGTTCAGCGCGACATTAAGAACAATGACATTGATATTAACATTTTTGAGGGAGCCATACACTTTCACAAACTTGAGGACAAAACTCTTTTAAACTCGGTTATGTACTCACCAAAATTGTCACAGAAGTAAATGAGCAATGAATGAGTTGCCAGTAATCGGATCCTTGTCTTATATTCCTTTAAAGCGAGTTACAATGTTCGCCCCGTGGCAATCCCAGAACTCTTTTCGCAAACGCAAGGATCCAATTACTGGCAACTTATGCCCTCTTCAAACATTACGAAAGGGATTCTAACATTCATAAATACATTAAATCCTTCCACAGTTTAAGCGGCCATATTGGTTGGGGGTCAAACAAAACCTCTTTGCTAAGCAACGAGCCATAGAATCTCTTATGATAATAAGACTTGCATCGCAACCCTCGTTTAATTTTTGCTTTGTTCAGGAACAAGAATCAATATCCATCACTAAAAAAGATAAGACATTGATAAATGTGAGTGACATTTTTTTTCTCTAGGCGAAAAACTTTTTCTTATCTGCGTTTTATGGGAACACTGGGATCGTTTTCTTAGAACGTGACCTCGCGGCTGGTATAATGCCAGAAGGTCACAGTACTGCTTTTTCGAAAGACTCTTTGTAATTAAGTAACTTAATTGGGCAGAGGAAAAATTGAAATAAATATGTTTACATGCTCTTAAAACTTTTTCGTCCAGACAGGCTAACATACTATTGAAAAACAATTAACTCGGCAAAGAGAAACCCTTGGCTAAATGGGTTTTGGAGATAAGTGTTGTGTCGGCGGCTCTAACAACGACAGAAGATATCCGAAAGAATGGGTCATCCACTCGCATGTAGAGAAGCTATCGTTCCACAAGCCCAAGCAATCGTTGATTGAAGCATGGTCTCGACAGGTTCAGAAGGGAACAAAAGATTTCTTAATAGGAAAGTCAAGGGAGAGTGTTGTCGCCTGCTCTAATCATTTTCGAGACAGGAAGCCTTCTGTAAGCAACCCTATACCTACTCTTTTTTTGATTCCTTTTGAGCATTCAAATAGTAAGTCACCCAAAAAGCGGCGTCGATTAAAGTATCAAAAGAAGACTGCAACGTCAGTTGTAACCAAGTCAGGTTTTGTTTGACCCCCAAACAATATGGCCGCTATAAACCGTGGAAGGATCTAATAAACATAATTTTCAGCTTTTATGTCGGGTTAGTCTTGCTTGGCATTTCGATTATTTTCCCCTATTATCTCAAAATTAAATATCTTGTTCCTTGGTAAACGATGAAAGGATTATAACACCTCTACATGTGGGCGCAAGATTGTAAACAATTCATACGAAAACACAGGTTTGCAACTTCTTGACCGCTGAAGGGTTTCTTCTATTGAATTTTTAATTGCATATAATTTAAGGAGCAAAATACCTTTCGTATCCATCAGCCACGTTGAAGGAAAAGCACCCATGATAGGACCGATCGCTCCCAGCGACGACAGCAATAGAACTGTCCATTTTTCCCAACCGAACACAAGCCGACATGATCTTTGGATAGGACCCCAAGTGTTCCACATCATGTTCGATACCATCGAGGTCACCGTGAACACGAAAAGCACATACCATCGCCTCTTGTATACTTTGCATGTCCTTTCGTTCGATGATGATATTTCTTTGTTTTCAATATCCGTCTGCCTATCAGGACTGACAATATTATCATCGTGCAAAAGCCTCTTGCTTTCGCTGTCCTCCATTTTTGCACACCCGGTGATTTGTTTTTTCTCGCGCAAGTAACAAAAATGTTCCCTTCCCTGTCCCCATCCAATCGCACTTCAACCAGTCGGGGGAGGTGAGTATAAAATTGTAAACAAATCATCAGAAGGCTTGGTTACCCAATTGAGCCTGGTATCTAAGCTCCTTCATTCAGAAAGTGATCCCAAAAAAAATTTCTGCCGGTGGGGAGTCTCGTTCTAAGAGGCCACGCTCCCCTGATCCCACGCAGGACAGGCGGTGTGCGCACTCTAATTGCGTTGCATCATGGTCGTAAAACCAAAACTAAGTCATTTGCATCCTGTCGTGGTCGAGTGAACATCTCTGATAGCAGCAAGATCGCGTGAATAAACGTCGAATTTAATGAAACTTCACTGTCTGCTGCCGTTCCTTCGAAAGTTAAAAAGTGTTTTCGGGCCTGTGCGACTCCTGTAATTCCTCCTTGACAAATCCGTTGTTAGGAGGCAATTGAAGAGGTTCAGAAAGAATCGAAACTGCAGTTTTGCCCGAGAATCTATTTATTTGACAGCAGTTATGTATATATGTTATGCAAGTTATGTATTTTCTGTGCCATAGTGCGGTTACTGAATTCCTGAAGGAATTGAAAAATAGCGAGTAAGTCACAGTTATCTCCAGTTAAAACAACTTTTAGGAATACAAATGGGTAATAACTAGTTTGTTTCTTGTTTTTATGTGTTTCAGTAAATTCCTGCCTAAAACCATCCGTTCAACTTAACATAAATTCGTTATCCGTATATGATAACGAGAGGCCTGTTTCTTGTTTTAGGAGAGAAGCTGTAGCCGTGAACCGTTTGGCATGCGAGGGGTCAGGGTCCAAAGATAACGACGGGTATATATATTTCCTAGCAAGACGAGTTGTACCGGATGGAGATTTAGGATCACTTCGTCGAAAGACTTGTTTAAGTGAAAGTTTTTAATTTATCAATATATCTATAGGGTTTCAATGGGGTTAAACGTTAGCCGTAAAAAGGCCAACAAATTTAGACGTCATGCAAAAAGATTGACAAATTTTTATCGTCCGTTCTTTGGGAAGAAATTTACCGTTAGCTGTAAAAGCCATTACCCTATTGAGACACATGTGTTGGAATGTTTGATACTTCTTGTTGCACACATGGATATCAGAAGAGTATAACATAGACGCTTCCACGGACCCACTTTAGCGTAAAATGTTTGTAATTATTTCGTAGAAGTGATTGAATATTTAATGAAAATTTCCACGTATCCGCGTTTATATTGTTTAAGAATGTTTGAAACTATTTTTTTTTACGCGCAAATGAGTATTACATAGATATTATCATGTAACCGTTTTGGCTAGAAATGTTTGATACTGTTTTGTATACGTGAATAAGTATTACGAGGAAAATTTCCATGGATCATCTTGGTAAGGCGCTATCACATTGAAATCGTAAAAGTATATTACATAGAAATTTCCATGTACCTGCGTTTAAATTGTTCATAGATGTTTGAAGCAACTTCTTAGCACGGGTAAATGAGTATTACATGGATATTTCCATGTACCCGTTTTGATCAAGAATGTTTGAAACTACTATTTTTCACGCGTAAATGAGTATTAATGGATATTTCCATGTACCCGTTTTGGTACTGTTTTGTCTACGTGAATGAGCATTATCTGTACATGGAAAATTCCTTGGACTCGTTTTGGCCAAGGGTGTTTGAAACGATTTTTTACGCGTAAATGGTTTTACATGGAAATTACCATGGATCTTTTTGGTGAGGCACTATTATATTGAGATCGTAAATACCGCTGACAAGTTTCCCTCTCTCAAAAATTCATCGACTTTTTAATAGCTTAGTTGACCATTTGAGAGATATATGTGCTGCAATTTGCGCAAGTTATCTTAATATTAGAGAGCAGTTCACCACCGATGAATGGAAAAGTAGACTCAACCATACTCATTTTTTGCTGTTAAGCAACAGGTTGACAATAAAAAAAATGAAAATGTTTTAAAATAAGCTGAAATAAACATAATTCGTGATGGTCGATTGAATCACTGAAATCGTTGATTGAGCCTTAAGTCTTCGTTCATGGTCTGCCGATTGGTGACTTTTACGGTGTTTTGCTTTTACATGATCATTATACCATACCAAAGTTTGACTTATTTCAGATTTGTTACATCTGGAAATCTGTACTTAAAAAGATTACGTGTTTTGGGGAAATAACACGATTAGGAGATTTTGGGCCATATTTTATAGTTCAAGAAAGTGTCTTTCTGCAACAGAGGTAACAGTCAAAAGGACTTTTAATGTCAGAGATGGAACAGCTGGTCTTTAATCTAAGAAAAATAGTCATAATATATAATTATCGATCAGTGGCACACTTTCGTCTTTTTCAAGTATTTGAGGTAACTTTTCGCCCCGTTACAAAAAACTGCACTGTCACTAGTGGACACCGAAAGAAAGGCCGGTATTGTTCTAGCCTTAGGCTTCCTCGGCCGTTAAATGAAACGTTCACATCCCTTTGCCTCCATTGGCACAGGGCTTTGAGGATGGATTAAAGGTATCGTCGGACTGTGTTTCTGGTCATAAAAATTCAGTTTTGGTGGTATTGCTTGCTCTCCACTGGAGGAAGGAAAGAAAGCTTGTTTACATCAGTTTTGCAGAAGGGGCTTGGCGAAATCGTCATTTACATTTGAACCTTTTGTCGATCGGGACCCGAAGAGTCTCAGCGTTCGAGATCGTCTTTGCTTTGTATCTTTTCCTTTGATATCTTCGTTCCAAGCGTGTCTGTCACTCAACTCAAAATTACCTTATATTTCCTGAACATCATTTCTTTTTTCTTTTTGGGAAACTCTTTTGGGGCACCGCCTTTCGGGTCTTGGACACCTTCGCTTTTAGGGTTGCCACAAGAGATCTCACAATTGTCTTTGCCGATTTCCAAGTCACTGAAATCGAAGAAAGTATTTCTTTCCGAGAGGTAAGTACCCTTTAGGTTTTCAACTTTGTTTTTCTTCAAAGGGTGAGCTCTGACCCAATTATTTGCTCTCTGAATTGTGTTCATCCACAGGCCGTGAAGAAAGAGCTGGAAAAGGAGCGACGCTCTGTGTAAATCATCCGCCATGCTCATTCGTTTTACTCGCTGCTGAATCCGTCGTGCATGCGTAACAAACGTATTTTCATGACGTACCAGCAAATAAACGATTTACTGCGCGTGCATGTATGGGCCTCGCGCTGAAAAGAGGAATTCCAGTCTCGAGTATCTCTTTAAGCAATAGACCGCACTTTCTTTCCGTTTGCCATCGTAATAACCCACGCAAGATGTTTTGAGAACACGAGAAAAGTTTTTTGCAAATCAGGCGTAAGCCAAAGGTAAGTGATTTTAAAAGATCTTCGAGTGTTCACAGACACTGTCGACATCCAAACTCCTTTATTTAACGAGAAAGTCATAACACAGGTATTTGAATTTATGTGCTCGTCAGCTAATGAGCAGATAGTTCAAAACATGAAACAATTTACAGGTACAGTGCGATTGAAATATTAGTAAAAAAGCAGAGCTAGACAAGAGGAAAACATTAGAGCCTCGACGGCGCTCAAATCCCCCCGTGTCTCCACCCCCGAATGTATCAACTGGACGCGGATGTCTCCGCCTAATGCCACGAGGCTTGATTGTTTCCAATAGCTAAACTGGATATAGAGGGACTCGAAGTCACACTAACGTAGCTGTAAGGCTCCAAGGACAATATTTTAATCCTTTTATTATTTGGGTCATAATGTCTGCCAACGACTTGACTACACTGAAAGGAATGTCAGTTATTAAATCTTTCCTCTATCTCACTGAGCATCTTTTCTTAAAGGCGACCATAGGATGGGGTGCCAAAGAGATCTTCATAAACGTATTGGAAATGGCACTAACAAAAAGAATCTAGGGACAGCCAAATATGGACAACTTTATCTTTATTGAACCTAATCTGTAAACAAAGAGTTTTTTTTGTCAACGATATTATTACTGACATGAACTATAGAGCGCTTTTTGAACATATGTGTCAAATTATTTGAGTTAATTTAAGTTAATGTGTTATAACGAAAATAGCTCTGCAGACATTTTGAATCGGTTCATCCAACTGATATTTCCTCTGGGATTTTGCTTCACTGCTTAAAACCGTCTCTTTTCATCCCTTTCTTCACGGAGTAAACGTAGTTTTTCCTGAAAATAATCAAAGCGTGAGCGCAAATCGTAATTATGCTTGTAATAAGTAAAAGAAATCGCATGATGCGGATGCATTTCATAATTTACTGACCCGAGTGTTGTTTTGGAAGTTAAATAATATTAAATAATAGTAGTTATCGTAACAGTAGTAGCACTCACCGTGGAGCAATCTGAAAAATCTTTTTACATAACAGTGAACTCAGACCAAAAGAAAAATTCACGGGCAGTTCTAACCATACTTTATTCGTTGAAGGGGTCCTCTAGCATATTACTCAGAAAACATTTCATCAGCTTTGAAAATGCTCGGATGTTTTCTTTAAATTAAAAATGGAAGTGCAAGGGAAGTGCAGATTGATAAGAATGGTGATAATAATGATTATCAACAGTATCATTATTATCATCATTATTATTATTATTGCTATTAAAGTTATAATAGTGATCACAATTTTGATTGGAATTATGACAATTTCTTACTTAAGTTTAAAGGAACTTACTTACCAAGAGTGGTACTTCTCTTTTTCTTCCAAATTCCAATGGCGGAATATAAGGAGGTTGATTTTCTTTTTCCTGAAATTTAATAGCAAGCATTATTCGATGATTAGGCCAACCACGTGATTTGATTTTGTTCAGTTAATTCTACTTTTTCTTTTAATCCATCGCCTGATTTTTATCATGTAGATCCGCAGCCTCCCCCAGCTTGATCTCTATCTGTTGACAACATCATTTTCCTGCTATTACAACAGGATGTATTTCCTCAGAAACTTGATGGGCACATGGTAGGGATGGAGAGGACCTTGGCTCGATTGCCAGCTACTGGTCGGGAATGTGGGCCCGCGCTCTTCTCAGGAAGGAGCGAAGACCGGACACGACTGAGCGACAGAAATCGAGCTTAGAGAGGATCCTGTCCTTTTTCCCGTTATGTCCCTGGTTTTTCTGAAAGTTCTCGCTCAAAAGACTGAAAAGATGGATGGATCTCTCTCTCCTCGAATACTCTTTAAGTTAAATTCGTAGTTTGAACTAAAGGTACTCCTACAATAAACCTATAGAGGTCTGAAGTCTTGAGACATTTAGACATCTTTAACTATCTTTTGAGATTTACTTGCACAAAAGTGCAAAAAAAAAAACATAATTGCTATCATCATTTGAGGCGACGTGTGAAATCCATTTACAGTGTGAACAACATTACAAACTGTTATTTTGGTTACAAAACTGAAAAATGGAAAATGGAAAAAACTGAACATAAAATTGATGAATTTGCTAAAGGATAGAAGAAAATAGACACGAATTGGAAGAGGGGCTAAATTTTTTAAAGACGTGCCAAAAATATGGTAGCTTCTTTGAATCAAAGTAATAAAATTTGCCGTTACCTCAAATCTTTTTACATCTGAATCGACAGATGTATAGCTTAGTCGCCCATTATCTGGATGTGGAGATTCGAGAAGTCCACATACATAGGTGAAACATGAAAACCATACCAGATATTTCATGTCTAACGAGAATCTCTTCTTGTTCTGTGCCACTTTAACTCTCTAAGTATACTTTTTTCAACCACCAGCTTTATATATATTCAGAGGATTCAGCTAATTTTTCCTACGCTGCTAGACATAATGGCTGTCCGCGTGGTCTTCTATTAACTTAACAAGGAAATATATTTTCAATGAAACCTCAAGAACCACTGAAACTTATAAACCACTTCTTACTATAAGTGCTTTCTTTTATTTTGACTGAAGCGGACAAATACAGACTTGATGCAATCAGTTTTAATAACGGACAACTATAATAAGACCTCTACCACGCTGGTGACAAATGAATATGAGTTATTTCTCTATACTAGGTCTCTATTTATTTGATGAACGACATGTTTACAAGATGAGTTTATTTTTTCAACTTCTGTCCTCATTGTTGTGTTAACTTAAAAATGAAAATTTTCATTAAATATAGTAATTTTGGTAGGCAATTCCATTTCCTTTGGATTAAAAAGGAAATCAACTCTAGTGCAGGAAGTGGGCGTTACAACTCAAGAGTGTTCCGGTAGAGTTGTTTCCTGAGAGTAATAATTATTCAACTTTACCTTATTGAAACTAATAAACGATGAAATGGATATGTTTCCGGCGGAGGAAATTTCGAACTTGATGAGCTAAAAGTGACAGTTATGTCGATAATCTAACTAGGACGATGGAGCTTGAGGGAAAGTTCTGTAAATCCACGCAAAAAAAAAAGAAAACAGACAAACAAACAAACGGCGAATCCAAGTCTGCAAGTTTGAACTTGCCTCAGACTACCACCAATTTTAATTTCTGCTTGGCTTTTTCCTGGCGTTTCGACTCTCCCTTTTTTCGTCTTATAATGAGTAGCCCGATATTCGGCCGTGTCCGATATTTGTTGATTTTCATCGGTTGTAGGACATAAGAACTATCTGTTTAGATCATCTTAAGATACACGTTTGCTCGTAAATATGTTCTGTGAAAAAAAAAAATTCACCAAATAAAGTCCATGACTTGCAGAGGCGATGGTAGCTTTAAAGTAGTAAGGGAGGGAAGGAGGGAGGGAAGGAGGGAGGGAGGGGTTTATTGTATATTAGGCCAAGTACATACCGCATTCATTTTCCGTAAAATTTCTTGCAATGCGAGTTAGTTCGAATAAGGAAATATCTTGGCTATTCACAATAAACCCGCGCAACTCATTTTGAGCTCGATCTTGATGAAAAGATTGTGGGACTGAGTATTTAGCCAAGCTAAAATATTTATCCCGCGTTGACATTTGCAATGGGGGGGGGGGGGGGTGGGGGGAGGGTGGATTAGAGGGAGGAAGAGACTGAAACCTCACCCCCTCCCCTACTCCCTTGCTCCGTAGGGTAAGGCTTCAATAATCAATTTGATCAAATAATCAATCACTTAATTGATTATCTAAATATTATCAATGAGGCGGGAAGCTCTTAAAAATAAATGTGGACTTCAAACATTTGGAAGGATGAAATAAACTTTAATCGTGAGAAAGAGTATTTGTGATGGCAGATCAACAAAGGTCAACATTTCCGGTGTAGAGCTAAGCATGTAGTAACTGACTATATTTCTACAACATGAAACCAGTGGGGTTCACTATTAACCCTTAAACTCTTATGAGTGACCAAGAGAGAATTTCTCCTTACAACATCTTTACAACATCAAGCATAGACGTGATGAGAATAAAATAAAATATCAATTAGCGATTATTCATTGATCCAATGCCAAATTCTCCAAACTGACATTATAAGAATTGAATGGCAGACGGTAAGGAGAATTACTAATGAGATCTTGGGAATTAAAGGGTTAACCTGAGAAAAGAGAAGAGAAACGATCCGCTGGGTTTCGTTTAAAAGGGTCTGTGGATACATCTTACGGTTTGCATGTGATATTTCATCCTCCTTACTCGTAATTTCATCCGTATGTGTTTCTTTCGGATACCGAAGGCATTTTCGCCCTTGATTTGATAAGAAAGTCGGAAGGACTGTTTTTTTTTTTGCATTAAAATGCGACAGCAGGCCCTTTTGAAAGTGATATTCTGAGGTTTGCGTCATCCATAGACGGGTGGTCACTGTTTAAAAACAATCTTTGCGTGTTTCGGTTTAACCAGAATGTAAACACAGGTTTTAAGACGTTGCAAAATGTGACTACGTGATTCTTTTGTCTTTAAACTTGCAAGGCCGTTTTAATGTCGGCGTTAACCTTTCCGAAATATCAAACAATGAAATGCTGTCCAACGAAAGAATTAGAGAAAATCCTTACATCAGAGGATTATCGACACAAACGTTTTAATTCTCTGTAATTCAGTGTCTCAAATCAGTGAGGCCTCAAGCTACAGTGTTGAAAATAAGCTTGCAAGCTTTCGCCGATGATATCGCCAACTGATACATGGATCAGACTCACTAGTACAACTATAATGCAACTGATAGGTAACATGCAATTGTTTGTGCCACTGTTTTCTCCATGGCCTAAACTGTACCGAAGCGGAAAACCCTTCACTTCGGAATTTTTTTTTAACAATTTACTCGTTCCGTAGGAATGCTTTACCACACCAACACAAGCAAACATATCCTACGCTTTGTCATCCAATCTACATATTTACAAGAATAGTGTTTGCGCAAAATTTATTGTATGCACTGCTACCGACGCAAAGAATAACTGAAAATCAAATGCTTAATCTCGTTGAGCTGATCAAAAGTTCAACCATACTTGATAAATTCTCTTGTCGTAAAGAACTCAAATTATATAAAGCTATCTCAGATCGTGAGAGAAATTGGCATCCCTCGGTCATAGTTATAGGGAATTATCTCCTAGGTTGAAAAGTGCCTTGTTATATCAGCTCACATTCATTCCAACTCGATATCACTCTCAGAATTGGATTTTCTAACAATTCCTCCATCATCCTGGCCGCACGTTTGACCTTCTGATATCTCGTTCAGTTCTAATCCTGCACGGTTTCCATTCTCATCACCGTCGTATTCGTGGGCGTCAACGCATTTTAAGCTTTGGAAATATTCGGCCACAGTACACGCCAGTCGTTTCGCCTCACTTTTTGTCTCGCACAAGAACGCTTGCGTTAAGAAAACCTCGCTTTCTCCCTCGAGATGATGATAATTGAACACCAGAATCTTTCGCCGTTTGCTGTCAACTCCGCAATAAATAATTCGGCTGAAATCATAAACAATCTTCGTACCTTGATCCTCGCCTTCGTTAAAGCAAAGTTCAAAGCAATTGTCCTTGATCTGTAAAGTTTGTTTTGGAAGCAATTTCTGCTTCAGTTTCGCCTTACAGTTCTCAAATATCTCCTCAACAGAACCGCAAATTCCTTCGCCAATAGGGCACAATATCTGCACGCTTCCGAGGTAGATAACTGAAAAATTGTCTTGCCGTTCACGCCTATCTCTTCGCCAAGAGAGGCTTATATTTCGTAGTGTCGAATACGCCATTCTGGTACGCCCAGGAATCAAATTAGAAAGCGAATATTGTCGTGCATTCCCGTGTTCCCACATCTGTAAGCTGAATAGCCTTCCTTAATCTTTAAGTAAATTCCGTCAACTAACGATATCAACTACTTTGACTGAAGTCGATTAACATGCAACGGGAACTGCGCAAACATAGCAGATATGAAAACAAAATATTTGTTTTATGATATTGTTACGAGTGATATATACGTCAATGGGACATTAAAACAGCTCCATCCAATTGGCTGTTTCTCTGTAAGTAAATGTTAAAAAAAAGAATAGTTTATACTCAGCACTGGTAATTATCCTTCGCGGTAATCATTTCAGGAAGCACTACTTCAGTTAGCTATGGTGAATATGGAATGTTGTATTGTTTGCGCGCTAACAATCTTTCATGCGATCAGTCGACTGGCTTTGCAAGACACCATCTCCTGCTTTGCATCCTAATTACATAATTCAATTTCCTAAAATAAAGAGTTGGTCTTCATGGAATTCTACGTTACGGATATACAAACAAAGGAAAGTTTTGAAAAGCTGTAAGCTTGTATCTATTTATGAATGATATTTTTAGTTCTTTAGCAAAGCTTTAGACCTCTATAATCACGTATAGCCTTTCTTTAATTGGCCCCCTTAAAGAAATACTGCAGCGGAGAAGAATAACAAGGAGTCTTGAATTTTAGATTTTGATAACATCCGGTAGCTCCCAAGGAAAACGCTTAGAGGAAAATGTGGTGATGTATGGTAAATAATACCACAGGCGGCCCAAGCTCCAGCTGTGGGATTATCATCTTGCGAAATAAGAGTCATGGCGAAATTATAAGAGTTTGTATGGGAATATTTACGACCGCTCTTGGGAATGAAAAAATCAGTCAAATTCTCAATAAAAATAATCACCTTACTTCCACAGTGCATCGCTTGTTATCTGACCGCTTACTATGTTGAAAAGAACCCATTTTAGCGAGTTATCCATTTCTAGGTTTATTGCATAAGATCGGGCGTTCGGAAATGGAGTGTGCAGCCCTAGGCTTCTCTTATGATTTTGCCATGACTCTTATTTATTTCGCAAGATGATCATCTCACAGCTGGAGTTTGGGCCGCCTGTGATAAGACAAGGACAGTGGTACCAAACATAGGCCATACAAAAGACACTGTCTGACAATCCAAGAAGTTTCTCAGGGTAAGATTGGTATTTAAGCTGCCTTAAACATAATTCTAAAAGATCTCACAGAGTAACGAATGCTGATGATTTATTTTGACGAATTGTATATTGTAACCGGCCAGCTTTGAAGTTTATAAAAATGTTGTCTTAATCTTAGCCAAGGGAAAATTTTACAATTCAAAGCAATTTTACTCGACATTACAATGACAAATCGTTGAATCGTTACTGAAGCATTCATGTTTTTTTTTCTTTCATTAAATCTTAGCCCATCTCTTGAAATAAATTCAGCTTTGAGCTGTCCCATTTTTTCGTTTAACCTCTCCATGGTCTCAAAATAGGATAATCGGTTAAGTATATTATCAACAAATTTACGATACCGATAGTTTTATCGTGGTTTTGCCTTTTGAGCGCAGCTCCGTGTTACAAGAAATTGGGTCGAGACGCGTGTTGCACCAAGGGTGAAAACGGGCCTTTAAGACAGAACACATCTTTATTTTCCGCTCAGTAGCTTCGTATTACAAGCTAATGTCAGTAAATAAGCAAGAGAACTATTTTCTCTCGCAGTAGGCTATGAATTTAAAGTGTTTCTGCACTTATATCAGAAACAAGAGGGTAAAATTAATTCTTTAAAACAAGCATGAAGCAAACTAGACGTAAAATGAAAACCTAAAATAAATGAAAATCAGGCTCATAAACTCCTTGCTTTATTCAACGCATGCGCAAGGATCGGGATCCCCTGATGTCCTGTAAACTAAAAAAAAGTCTAACAGTGATATCCTAATCCATGATTCACTTAAATTTTCTTTCTTTGAGCTAAACAAAGCATTAACTTTTTCAATCTACACACGAATAATTAAGAAAAAAGTAAATTCATGGGTCCTTGAATGAATAAACTAAAAACTTCGAAAAAAGTCTAAATTGATTCTAAAATTAGCACAGCATAATACAATAGAAAAATGAATTGATAAATTCAATGCGAATAAGCAATCGAGGTTCAGAACGGTCTAATGAGAGATTTTGTTTACCGTTCCACAACTGTCTACTATCCATAGCATTGAATTATCGGAACCCAATATTGCTATTGGCCATAAATGTTGTTTACTAAATTTTTTTTCTGTGCGTGCACAGCCGATTAGTCTTTACGAGCGCACAGCTTATTTCTGTTGCCTCTCCTTACTTAAGATTATTTCGAGTAACTAAATTACTGTCGTCTAAACATTAAACAAGGTTTTTCGCGGCTATAGACACCACTGAGCTAACCGATTAGTCTTTACGAGCGCACAGCTTATTTCTGTTGCCTATCCCAACTTAAGATTATTTCGAATAACTGAATTACTGTCGTCTATCCGACAAACAAGGTTTTTCGCAGCTGTAAACACTACTGAACTAGTATTTGAAATAAGAACTGAAAAAAATTCAGGCCCGTGCGGGATTTGAACCCATGACCTCTGCGATACCGGTGCAGCGCTCTACCGCAGAGGTCATGGGTTAAAATCCCGTACGAGCCTATAATTTTTTTCACATTTTATTTCAACTACTAGTTCAGTAGTGCTTATAGCTGCGAGGATCTCTTATATTCGTTTCTTCACCGCACTGCACATATATGATTTTCATATATCTACAATCATTATTTAAACAAGGTTTTGTTTTGAGTTACCTCGTTGTATTTACGTCTTAAGAGAATGTTTGATACTTCTAACATCTATAACAATATTTGCGGCAACACAAAAGGCGATTGTGAAGAAAATGGCCCAGAAACTAATCTTGAGGTACCTTAACAATAAATGTCGATCTTTTTTATGTCCTCTGCCGTTCGTGAAATCCTTCACCAGCGTTACACCTTTCTTCTTGCAAATTTTCTCCACAGTTTCGGCGATTTCTGGCCTACCCACAAAGTAGCAGCAAGATTTCGTAGTTGTAGACTTGAGGGCTTTTTCAAAATCTATCCTACCTTTGATGAGCTGAAACTGGCTTTCGGCTGCATTTTCTTCGCTCGTTTCTTCCTCTGGACTGGTGACATAAAAGCGGAAGTTTATGGAAGCAACATTCTTCTCTCTGATCTTTTCCAGGAGTTCGTCTATAGGTTTCCGAAGGAAATGGTACAACGCTTTACAGCGGACTGAGTAGAAGATATCGATCCTCTTCTCTTCTCCTATTTCGTTTCCTCTGAGACGCGCTTCTGTTTTGTGGGCTAGACAGCTCAGAACATCTAATACGTAGCCACAGCCAGACCCGGTTGCGAACAGAACGTAGTGAGAAGGCGAGGGCACGTTTGACACCAGCTGGTGGTACAACTTTGAGACAGATGAGCGATAAGGTCCCCACGTACGGAAAGTGACGTCTCCAGTACTATAGGCGAGCCAATGAGTCCAAGGGAGGCAGAGCTGGTCATCGTCCTCCATAATCGATATTACGAAACCAATGTCCCAGGTTGAATTTTTTGTCATGTTAGCAAAGGTGGTGAAGGGATGAGACCGTTGTGGCGCTATTCCAGTGCTTCCTTTCGGTTGGTGCAGAAGATAGTAAACGTCGCCGACAGTATATTTCACGTCTTTGTCGAGTTTGACATACAGAATGACGTAATCTTTACCAATGACTTCTTTTTCAACAATGTGACCGTCGTGGCGTCGATAAAAGTAAATGGAGACCAACCTGTCAACGCACCAGATAATGAGTATTGGAAGGTTGGTAACATGGGCCAGTCCGTGAGTGATCTTCCGAATGTTGTCGATAGCGTACCAGATACCGGCAAAGATATGCAGGGCCATTGCCAAAGAGTAGCTTCTTTGATTGGCGTAGTTGGATCTGCTGAGGGGAAAGAAGAAGCAGAAAAGAACGATCATCAGCACAAAACGGTAGATCTCGTCTGAAGTTAGATGAACTCCTATGTGGTCGTTAAAAGTCCAGCCTTCCACAGCTGCTGGGTCCCAGGGCTTCGTCCAGTTTAAGTGATCCGGAGACGTGCTATAGTTAAAGGTGCTTGGCGGATAATATTTCAGCTCGGTTCCGTCAATTAGGGGTGGTACAAATATTACGAGAACATGGGCAAGGGACGGAACGGCAATCAGGAATATCCCAGCAAAAGTATGCATTCTTGAATGAACCTCGCGGATTCCATCCACAGTGATCCAGTTTGGAGTGACCTCACTGATGAAATTTGGCAAACACCACATCATCGTATAGAACATCAAGTTCTGAGAGGTAATAATCAGTCGAGCAGTGACAGCCCACACCACATTGGTTAAAGTTTCTCCTATGTTGGTTCCCCAGATGCGTTTTGGGAGTTTACCACTTCTTCCGAGCACCACATCACCATTGAATATAAAGTGATCCACGATACACAACGTTGTCACCAGCAGAAACACGGCCCAGACTATAGCTTCGTATGAAATGGAAAATCGCTTCCAACGTTGGCGGACGAGAGAGGTGGTCTTGTTGAAGGTCACCACTTGATCCTCTTGACCGTCGGAAACTTCAATGAAAAATCCAGGTGACTGTTTTGAACTTTCGCCCCTTTTTGAAGGTTGCTCTGTTTCTTCATGGCCGTATTCCACCTCCTTTTAAAATGGAAAATGAAAAAAAACAATAATTAACATGATAAAACTGCGTGTGGTCTGAACGTTACTTCAATGACATGTGCTAGCGAAACGGGTCACTCTTCATCCCACTCAGAAAATGTCTGAGAAGACGTTGTAGAATAAAATATTCTTTTATCTTGATTCATGAATAACGCTTGAATCTTTTTTAGCCCCAGACCTGCGCTACACGAAAAGTTTTTCCTCAAAAAAAGTGCAAGGTTGAAGTCTATTCTGAGCTAAGTTTAACGATAATGTCTCTGGAGATTTAAGACATGATTTTATCACAAACTTTGATGAATCCCTTAGAGAGGTTAAATTCTTTCTTTTTTTTTTCCATTCTTGACTTTAAAATCACCGATGCTTGTTTGAAGCTTTTAGTACAAGCGTCTCACCTTTAAATCCTCTTTGCCTTTGCCTGGGGTGCTAAGAGGCTGAAAAACTTTTCTTCCTTGTAACTGTGTGTCATCCATCCCACTGCTTCAGACATATAATATATAAATAAATATTTTCCTATGTGTTTCTTTTTCTTTTAATCTTTACCGTTGGCAATGAATAATGAAATGATCTCCTCTCACTTACAAGTGAACTAAATTTGGAGAAAATCCCAAGAAAGAAGTGGCCTGAAAATATTCATACACCGACAAGATTCGAACCCGTGGCAGCAGGTGCCCAATTAGTATCTAGGGGGAAACTGAGCCCTGCAACTGCATTTTGAGAGGGAAGTAACTCTGTTGATCGATCTGATTTGAAATAGGCACTTAATCAAACTCTCAGAAGACAAATTGTGACGTGAGGGCAGAGACAAAATTTGACGAAATTTTTAAATTTTCTGAGCCTCGGAAATGATCTCCCGATGGTAACGAAAGTTAAGTCAGAGAAAATCCAGAAAACTCTTACCTGTTCGGTAATTGAGAAGGAGAGCTGTCCTTCAGTGATGCTTCCTTATGTGGATCTGTAGGAATATTTTGAGGTAAAGCAGTAAAGTCTTAGCTTCCAAGAAATGAGGGAGAAGGAACTATTAATGAGGCTATTGCTGCACTGTACTACGATATAACGGAATCTTCCCTTTAACCCTTTAACTCCCAAGATCTCATAAGTAATTCTCCTTACTGTCTGTCAAATGATTCTCATTATGTTAGTTTGGAGAATTTGGTATCGGATCAATCAGTAATCCCATAACTGATATTTTTCTATATTCTAATTACTTGTCTGCATGATATTTTATAGATATAGTGAGGAGAAATTCTATCTCGGTCACTCACGGTATTCAAAGGGTTAAAGTTCATTTATCGTATGTGGTCGGATTTTCAGGGATACGCATTGACTCAACAGGGAGAGCTAAAGAGCGTCTCTCAGGGTCTGCACGGAACGGAAATGCTTCAGCAAAGTTTGAATGCAGATTTGACTCTCTCGGTTACTACCATGTGCATATCATTTGCCAAGTCAGGTCTAACAAAATAAATTACCAATTTCAGCATCATGGAGGAACTTTGACCAATTGCAGACTTCAGGATTGTCATGATCGCGGTAAAAACTCAGAATTTCTTCCACTTGTTCATCAGTTAGAAGATCCTGAAATGCATCCGTGAAAACTTTTTTGAAATCACTGGGACTGACATTTCCCGTCCTCAGCGGATCATATTCATGGAAATGGTCTTCTACCTTTAAATGAAAACTGAATATCAGTGGATGATTCACGTCCCGTAACGAACATGTTGAGCATGCGCGAACATTTACCGGAGCACTGCGCTGATATCGCTGAGGTCATGGGCTCAAATCCCGTAAAGGTGAGTTTTTTTTCCAGGCGCTATTTTCACTGCTGCTCAGGTAATGTTCATTACTGCGAAGATTGCTTCATAATCACTTCTTTATCCGCAGTTCACATGTACAATTTTCATTTATTTACAGTCATTTATACATCAAATATTGTTAAGCACGACAACAGAAGCAATCTCAACACGTCAATTGATCAGTACCACTATAACACGTTGTTAGGGCATACACCCTCAGCCAACTGGATGTTTGAACCAAGTCAATTACTTTGCTTTTTCGTGCTACTAGACAATAACCACTCCTTTCCGCGTTAATAATGCGTTATTCTGAAATCGAAACACAATGACTGGTAAACGCGCCTTTCTAGGTATTGCAAAAGACACAAGGAAGACGATCGACAAATAAAATATTTTTAATTTTAATTTGGCTCTGTTTGTGTCGTTGAACTTTTTCATGCCTTGATCAGGCAATAAACCATTCGAATTTCAATGTTTCTATTTGAAAATGTTAAAATCACTTCGAAAGTTTTGTTCAAAGACAAATATTTCTTTCAATCTCGATAAAAAGTACCACAATATTCAACTCAATTTTAAAGCATCTAACGCTGAAAATAAAGCATGATGGAGTCTCTACAATACAGTGCAATCTGGAATTGTCTTACTAATTTTATCCTCTCAGCGTTTCAAAAATTCTGTTGGACGAAAATGTGCCAAAATAGAGAAAGATGTTTTTCGTCTTGTCAACTCAGAAATTTTTCTCTTTGTCCCACGCTCTCCCCAGTCTTTTTTTCTTTGTCCCACGCTCGTGACATGACAAAAAACATCTTTCTCTATTTCTATGCCGAGCTCAAAACTTACCATCTGTCTTATTCTCTTTACAAATCACGGTGTTAAAATGTAGGAAAAGCGTCCGCGAACTTCTCAACTTTTACTCAAGACAGTAATAAATTTATAAATGGCAATGATAATTAGCACAAAAAGTTTCAGAAACTCACCATAACTCCCTTTTCCCGAACAAATTTCCTGACTTTATCCATCAGTTCTTCTAATTGGGAAAACTCTAAACTTGTACAAGACGTTGCCTCCGATGACTGTTGGCTGCAATGAGGTTTTTTTTATTATTTAATCAATTAACATATATATTGAATATTATGATGGACTGTTACATGGACGATTCTGCTATGAGAAGGTCTGCTTTTGGCCATTTTGCGGCTAACGGTTAATTTCTTTCGGTTACGGTTAAAACAAAAATGTTTAAAATAAACTTTTTTTTCACGACTAACAGTTAAAATTTGTCAATTTTTACGCCTAAAGACTATATTTTTTTGCCGTGTTAAGGCTAACAGTTAAACCAGTTGAGACCCTCTTCTGATGACAATAGGACTGAAGGACTATTCTTTCGACAAAAAAACGTTTTGACTATTTCCCCAAAACAACGACACTTTTCTTTTATAACTCGGTAAATATATTTCGTTTTCGAATCGTTTATTCTTTAAAGTACAAATTTGCAACGACTGTTATACTAACGTGACTTGCAAGCCAAGCTCGCACTGTTTACACAGAGGAGGAATGGTTCAAAGCTCTTCATAGCACGAAATACAAAACGGAATGGCCTACAGCCCAAAAAGGTAATTTATATGATGCATTCAGTCAAAATCGCTTTTGATCACAATTAAGGAAAAATTATACTTACTTCCCAATTTCTGTAGACGTATCCGAGATATCAGCGAGATTGATGAATCCTGTTAATTCAGTGAGAAACTTCATTATTCGCATACACTTGCACCGTCAAATATATGTATATATATATATAAAGCTCAAGCCTATACGTCGAAAACATAAAATATGAAAACATGTACTTCGTACCACCTTCGAAAGACATGGCGGTAACTCAGCAGTCTGAGGTAACTAGTATTAAGGTGTTCACAAATCTGTGTAAATGCAACATTAAATTTACTTATGAAAATGTTTGGCTGAGATTTACGTTTACCAAAAATGCAACTTAGCGGCGAGTGTGCGGAGCCGGATGCCTTTTTCTAGACCGGCTCACGGCAACCCGTCTGGTTGACATGTACAAGACCTTGTTGTCGGTCAGTGAAAAAAACGTTCTGCCCTGCACACCCACGGCTCCGTTGCACTTTCCGAGAACATAAATACTAAATTTTCAATCAATGTTTTAATTTCATTTGACTGATCGTTTAAAAGTCTTTCTTTCTTCGCCAGTCCAGCAAGGTCAATTTATCGATTAGACGTGCAGTCACGTCACTTAACTCATGATTAAGATTGATGTACAACGGGATATGTGTGCATATTTAAACATAAAACTTTCTAGTCATATAATTTGCGTCTCAGTAAGATTGTATAGGAAACAGCATTTGAATAAAGAGGTATGCCCCTATGACTAGCCATGTCTGACCATCGATTTTCATGCAGTGTTACACGTTTTTCAGTTTGAATAATAAGTATATTCACTCAAAATTTTTCAAGAAGAGAGTTTTCAAACGAACAATGTATTTTTTCCTTTTTTCATAGCTAGCCGCTCGAAATGGAGTCATTTAACAACAGCGGCGAGTGATGCTTTTTGTAACAAAATTTTGTTTGGTATAGAGGGCCAGCAAAGAGAGATTCCAACAGGACACAAAACAAATAAAAATGAACGAACAAAACAGACAAAAGAAAATGAAACATCTCGGGAATTCTAGATATTGTTCGTGATTTGACAGGAGGGAGGGACATGCCCCTGTGACCAGCCATGTCTGACCATCGATTTTCATGCAGTGTTACACGTTTTTCAGTTTGAATAATGAGTACATTCAATCAAAACTTTTCAAGAAGAGAGTTTTCAAACGAACAATGTATTTTTTCTTTTTTTCATAGCTAGCCGTTGGAAATGGAGTCATTTAACAACAGCGGCGAGTGATGCTTTTTGTAACAAAATTTTGTTTGGTATAGAGGGCCAGCAAAGAGAGATTCCAACAGGACACAAAACAAATAGAAATGAACGAACAAAACAGACAAAAGAAAATGATACATCTCGGGAATTCTAGATATTGTTCGTGATTTGACGATGTCGTAAATGAGCGCCGATCATGCGAGTCTCATTGAGGTTAACCGATATATAGCCTTAAGACGGCCTGAAAATTTAGCCGTTAGATTTAAAAACGACGAATTTTAACTGATAGTCGTAAAAGAAGTTAACCGTAAAAAAATTCTAATGATTAGAACGAACAAATATATTTACTGTTAACCGCAAAATTGCCAAAATTTTAACCTTTAGCCGTTAAAGCCATCTAGCCATTGAGACCATTGGCTCCAGGCTGCCTACTGTTTGTAGAAGAGTGTGTTCACCTTGAAGCGATAACACACGTTAATTGCTCCACTTTATCGTCTCTTGGACGAGAGCATAAGTTTTATTCTCTAAAGAAAGTCTATCCAACAGCGAGGAGAAAATATCTTTAAAATTTTTTGTGTGATAAACGTGGCTTTTAACTGCTCAGTTCCACACACATCGATAGAAAATGGGAAGCATCTTATTTTGCTGTAATATTCAGTTGTCAGAAGGAATCTCTTTCGTTAAAGGAAAGCGTATCTAGCCATTGAGACCACTGGCTCCAGACTGCCTATCGGTTGTAGAAGAGCGTGTTGACCTTGACGCATTAACACACGTTAATTGCTCCACTTCATCGTCTCTTGGACGCGAGCATAATTTTTTTTTCTCTAAAGGAAGTCTATCCAACAGCAAAGAAAAAATATCTTAAATTTTTTTGTGTGATAAACGTCACTCTTAACCGCTCAGTTACACACACATCGATAAAGAATGGAAACCGTCTTGTTTTGCTGTAATATTCAGTTGTCAGAAGGAATCTCTTTCGGTAAAGGAAAGCGTATCTAGCCATTGAGAACATTGGCTCCAGAAGCGACAACACACGTTAATTTGCTCCACTTTATCGTCTCTCGGACGCGAGCATAAGTTTTTTTCTCTAAAGGAAGCCTATCCAACAGCGAAGAGAAAATATTTTTAAATTTTTTTATGTGATAAACGTGGCTCTTAACTGCTCAGTTCCACACGCATCGATAAAGAATGGGAACTGTCATATTTTTCTGTAAAATTCATTTGTCAGAAGGAATTTCTTTCGGTAAAGGAAAGCCAATCTAGCCATTAAGACCATTGGCTCCAGACTGCCTATTGTTTGTAGAAGGGTGTGTTCACCTTGACGCGTTAACACACGTCAATTGTTCCACTTTATCGTCTCTTGGACGCGAGCATAAGTTTTTTTTCTCTAAAGGAAGACTACCTAACAGCGAAGAGAAAATATCTTAAAATTTTTTGTGTGATAAACATGGCTCGTAACTGCTCAGTTCCACACACATCGATAAAGAATGGGAACCGTCTCATTTTGTTGTGATATTCAGTTTTCAGAAGAAATCTCTTTCGGTAAAGGAAAGCGTATCTTGCAAGAATCTCAGTGCATTTTCGAGGAGAGCATTGCATCATCTCACAAATTGCGAGGAAAGCTTCCGCTTGGAGTTAACTCTCCAACTAAAAGTATTGTGTCGTAAGAACAGAAGCAATGAATAAGAGGTTAATTTTCAGAAACAGAAGCATGCCCATCTGACCTCTCTATTCTATCATGTGCTCCCGAAAGCATAATCAATGGTTCCTTTCAAGTCACATTGATTTGGTTGTTTTCAAAACCTTTCGGATCTTGCCCACCGAAAAAAGGCAACGCATGAAGCGTAAGGTCCACAAACAATTTTTTATCTTATAAAGGGCGGTGAACCTTTTGCTTGGAGTCGATCTATTGATAACACCCGTCGGACCGTGATCTTTTCACAAAGTAGAATTAAATACCTAAACTCACGCCTATAAAAATATTTGGACTCTGCTTGCTCCACAACGGCTGTACGCATTTCAATATGCTTACTAGGTGACAGTGAGCACAGTGTTTTGAGATGTCATTTCCAAGTCTTAAGGCCAGAAACGTGTAGAACATATGCGGAACATGTACTGACATTTTTAAACGTGTTTCACCAGAAAGCAGATCAAACGGGAAAAAGTCGCTTCAATTTTCTCTGTCAGTTACACGGAACAAAGAGTGATAAATTTAATTTTTTTAAGACATGTACAAATACACGCTTTTCGACCAAATCATTGATATATTCTAACCATCGAAAGCTTACCAGGGCATAGCAAATTGCCTTAGGTCCACAGGCAGCGAAAGATCGCAAAGAAACAAAACCTAAACTTGCCTCGGTAAAAACTTTTTTCGTGTTCAGTGCGGGGATTCTGCTCACAGGTGACATTGAATTGTAATCTTTGCGTAGCCTTTTCCCAGAAAGAGATGAAGGATCGAAAAAGTGAAATTCTTGACGACAGATCAAAAAGGACACTCGATTGAGCATGTTGAATGCTATACCACAGCTGAAAGTTGAGAGTTCAATATTCGTTTCTTGGAGTTTTCAGTTTTCAAAATTTGCGAAAGGAAAAAATAACTGCTTCTGTACCCCATAAACATTTCTATGAATTTCTTGTTGCTTTTCATATATCTAAATAAACTAGAGCTGAAGAAATCACGAACGTTGTTTTTGCGAAGGTTCAAACCTAATGGTTGCTAAACTAAGCGTAATCAGAACTTGGAAATCACAAACTTGGAAACGATCGATTCTGTAACATATCTTCCTTCGACGGAAGCAACACCCATATACGGTATACTTAAGTAACTGACTTTCTCCATTTCCTCAAAGTTTTCAGCCATTATAGGAACAAACATGGGCTTTGTTGGAGTAAGTTGGACATTTTGAATATAAATATACAGTCCTCCTAAGCTTACGATATCTCAATTCTGAAACAAATTAGACTTGGTATTCAATGACCTATCATTGTTCGTGGTAAGCGATGACTAATCCGTTAAAAAAAAAGTTTTTTTAAGAAAATGTCACTTTAAAATTATAGGTCGTCTTAAAAGGAGGTTAAAAAAAAACGATTTTTTAAAGGTAATAGTATAAAAATATTGAAATGTGACTAACCTAGAACGGGCTACCTCTCTCGATCTTTTCCCTGTCGTGTTCAAGACAACCACTGAACGAAATGTAACAGAATGTGGAAGTCACTGAATATATATGCAAGAGGGCGGACACGAACAAAATAAATTTGGTCAGGTGATTATTTATGCTTCAGCGTTTCGGTGACCTCCGGCTCATTATTGCATGTTGTAACGTAGGAAAAATTTAAAAATAGCTTGTTTTTCTGCAATTGAAGAGTCTTATATAACATAGTGATGTGAATGATACACGTGATAAGAGAAATGGTTTTGATTTCGTAGACTAAACTGATATTTCTTCGAAAATAAAAAAGTGAAAATAACAATCCTCCTCTATCAGTGCTACTCAACAAGACAAAACTCAGTTCTTTCTGAAAATCTTTTTTTAGCGTGATATGAACAGCTTTGTAAAATGAGTACTCAAGATAGACTGTGTTCGTGATTACAGATAAGAAAGACAACATTCCATTGAAAATTAAATCATGAGACTGAATAATAGAGGAGAAAAACAGAACAATGATATAACAGAACAATGATATAACGTCACATCCCCCAATATCACACCAAACTTGTACAAAATTCTCTGAAAGCAATCTTGGAGAGACTTCATTTATCCTTATCTGTTAAACTGATTTGAAGAAGATAAAAAGAAAAAAACAGCCTAAATTATGCTAAACTTTTGAACCCTCATTACTTTTTGAAGCTTAAATTCACTTATTTACATAATTACTGCACTTCTACACGGCAGCACTCCTCGAAGAAGAATCAGTTGTATATCTTCTTATGTTTTGCGCTAAGATTTCGCGTGTTTAAAAATGAAACCTTAACCCTAACCCTGGATAATGATTTGCGGACTCACCATAAATTCAAACAACCTAGATGACCAAAAATATGCGATCATAGCTGGATGAAATAAGCTCTCCGTGAGCTGATTATGAAATAATGAAAACAAAATATCATTAAAACATTTTCCGTGATTTATGAGCGTCAACTGCACCGATTTCAATGAGTTTTTGTCTCCGTCAAGTTTGATAAGGTAATAACGCTCGCCTTCCTTGAGAGACTTTGAAAAATGTGCTCACAAGGTGTGAAATCTTTTCAGGAAAGTTAGTTCGTGTTGTAATGTGGACGAATAGAGAATCTTTTAATAGTTTAGCTGTACAGCGGCTTTATGGTTCTGTAGTTGATGCAAGAACGACGAATTTCTATTATGTTCGTTAATATACACTGTACCATCAACCTATAGGTGCTTTCCTAAACCAGCCTTCACGCAACCCGCTCAGTTGAAAAGACGGACGCCGGAAAACATTTTATTCATATATCTAAGTGCATGTAGAAAGCAAGCTCGGAGGTACGCTGACTTCACCAAGAAAACTGCTGAACTAATTTGTATTATGGAAAGATATTGTAAAAAATATTGTAAATTCGTGCGTTCGTCAGTTCCTTTCAACATCAGCAAAGATAAACGTGACTCAGTGAACGTCGAATAAGCATTTCCTGTTTTAGCGATACGGCCAATGAACCTTGAACTAGGAACTACCACTTTCTGTTTATGCCCAAGTTCATATCCTTCATCAAAATGATTTTGAAATATTAAAATGTCAACGTCTGCATGGTGATAATCAGATCTGATATAGTTGGAACTGATACCCTACAAATCATTTACAGTTCCTTTGTGCTGACGGTTAAAACAAATTTAAATTAAACCATTTTCGACAATAACTTAGAATTATCATATGTAGCGTTTATGAGCTATATAGAAATTTCGAGCAATAATAATGATTTAGTTCACAAACCATCCCACAGCTGTCACATTTCGACTAGCCCGGTTTCTCAAATATTGCTTTGATTTTAAATTGTTTTGAACGTCAGGTCATTCTATTTATGGAAAGTAAAAATTGCTAGTTCCTGTTCAGTTAGAGTTATCGACACAAATTGAGTTGTTCCTAAAGGAACCAGTTTTGGTAATTATAAGACATTTTATTTAGTCTCAACCACTCAATCCTACGTGTCTGAATGGCGCAAGGTACAAACACTTATCACCTCTCACGTTCGAACAACGTTGAAGAATATGGCAAACCCACAACAATGACCTCGTACATCAAGTCTTCCTGTATTTTGGAATAAAATTTGAATAAGATGTCTAGGAAAACAATTAATTTTGACCTCTACCAAAAACTTTTGAAAGCGACACAAATGGTGTAATTGTAAAAAGGAGCAAAAACACTTCAGACCCTTTATCTTTCGGTGCTACTGATTTCTTACAAAAGGAAACTTCTTTTCTTTTTTAGAAGGGCAAAAAAAAATTTTTACACGCTGTGAAATGTTGTGGGAACCTTCACCTTATTTCGTTTTCTATTTTGACATTAAATTCGCAGAGCTTGAATACCTTTACACCTTGAAGGCGTAGTTTTGCTTTGTTCAAAACTTTCCGAGGACAAAAGATTTCATGACGCAAAAAAAAATTCCACTTCTGAGCTAACCTCGTAGTCACGATTTCATTTCCCTAACAAGCCGTAGTCACGATTTCATTTCCCTCAGGGAAATGCGCATTTGTGATGCGCATTGAAATAAAAACGAAACTGCACTCATTGGAACTGACTCAATTTAGTAGACGCGGAAGAAAATTTAACTTCTATTTCCATCCAAAAAAAGATATAAGTACAGCAACGAAGTGAAAAGGTATGAAGCTGCGAGTGAAAAGAATTGTCTACTTGTTGACGGTGTGAAAACTCTCTATGCCTTTAAGTTCTCCCTCATAGCTTCTGACGCAGTACTGCTATAATACCGAGGATGATTGAGCTCGACAAATTTTTCAAATTTCATAGTTTCCGTGATGTTCAAATT
This sequence comes from Pocillopora verrucosa, assembly GCF_036669915.1. NCBI lineage: Eukaryota > Metazoa > Cnidaria > Anthozoa > Scleractinia > Pocilloporidae > Pocillopora > Pocillopora verrucosa. The sequence continues at coordinate 1,971,717 of NC_089321.1, read as the reverse complement.
TTAGAGTACGGACAACTCTATCAACAGGCTTTGCTCCAGGAGAGCGAGGAATTCGGCAAAACACGCATCTAACCTTTTTTATAAAAGTAAATTAATCAGCAAAAGGAATTGAACAAGTTTAACTTAAATGTTAAATTTCTTTAATTGTTTAGTTTACTTTGAAATAGTCATACTAAATGGAAATAATTCAGAGTCACACGCAATGCCATTGAAGATAAATCTTAGGAACAAGAACTCTTCGATGTCCTTGAAAATATCCAAGTGGCGGTACTTATCATGACATCAAGGGAATTTTATGTATTAAAATAACAAAATACCTTTTCTTCCATAACTCCGTAATCTACGCTTTCTAGACTGTCGCAATATAGCTCCATTTATCGTAGCCATAAAATATATTTTTAAGTCTTCAAAATCAAGCCTCAAAAAGGAAAGCAAAAAGAGAGAACTCGTGCTCAGACCTTATTCAACATCAGGGGAAAAAACCGATTTTTTTGGCAGTTCAGATATGTATTTTTCCTAATTTCAAGACAACTCTACCCAGTTGACAAACCTCGCTAAATGCAGGAGTAAAAAACATTTATTCCATCACTTCCTTGCCTGCATTCAGCAATTTCCATGCAAAAGTATGAAAATGTTTTTGGAAAAATATTTTTTCTTTAGGAAGGTCCTTCACCCTTTTTAAGTTTAAATGGATATTTTTGCGAGAAACACGCAGATTTAAAAATGGATTATTGTGATTCCCGATTCTTAAAGAGAACTATTATATTAAAAATATAGCTCACCTTCTCACTCCTTCTCACTTCAGCCGATTGGACTGTTGCTAGAATGACTGACCCGTGATTTGGGTTAGAGCTGAGAGATCTTCTGTGATATATGGGCCCGATGCAGAATATGAATTAGTCACCAGATACAAAAATGTAACCCAGAGCTATAATTAGATACTGCGATGCACAAAAAAGGCTTTCAGTGGGCTTTCAGTGGTTGAGACGTTCAAAACAAATCACGAGTTATGGGCAAATATCACGCAAATATCATGAACCAGCTGACGCAAGCAGAGCGCTTAGTTTACAGCTGAATTACCTAGGGACACTGGACACCACTAAGTATCCTAGCGACCGATTGCAGATTCATCAAAACAAACATAGTTTGAAGCTACACTGGTTTGCAGATTTAATGAATGTAACCGAAGAAGTTACAACTCATAGACCCCTCATTGGGTCTATGAATTGTAACTTCTTCGGTTACATTCATTAAATCTGCAAACCAGTGTAGCTTCAAACTATGTCTGATTGTCCACCTGGTTGCCGTGTGAACTTTAATATATTTCATCAAAACAAGTTGACCGGCTTTATCGATCGCAAACCTGATTTGATCGCATGAGCTAAACACACAGTTGAATAAAAACGTGATGGCACTTCCACAAACTGTGGGCTTCAAAGCTGAAGCAGTCGATGAAGAAAGAGTTTGGTGTGCCTGCACTGTTGAAGAAGTAGACGATGATTATGTGATCGCTTCCTTTGACGGCTGGAATGCGGAGTAGAATCGCCGCGTCTGTGATCCACGAGAGATCAGGGATCGAACATTGCTTAATCGGAAAAGAAAGCGAAGAAACCTTTCCCTTCAAGAAGACCGACTTTTACTTTTAAATATAACCCAAACTTATGTCAACAAAAAGTTCAAATTACGGTTCGCTTCAATTTTAGGCGTAAATTTGCATAATCTTTCATGGACGAAATCTTTATGACTTTCAAAGATCAAAACTATTTTCTAAAGTATTTCTGCTTTATCTTTATCCACTTAGCAAACAAAGCTTTCCAGATTACAGTCAAAACACCAGACGTAGTTCATTTCGAATTTCTCGATCTATCCCAGTTTCTCAGACTGCATCCAAACAGGTTTTACTACACACTTCCATCTAAGACTCCCAGTGGAACTTGACGTAAAATACGTCACGCGTTACTAGGTAACAGTGCTCATACATATGCACAAACCCCACTCAAGTGGGTTCGCAGAATTACATATTTTGTTCGTGTTGAAGTCGTCATGAGTATCAGCAGGGAGGCACTGAATAAAGCATCTTGTCTACACATGTTAGTTTACGCTTCTCTGCTTCTGTTCATATTTATCAAGTAGTTTATCCGTTCTTGTGTGGAACGTGTCAAAGAAGTGTAACGGTCAAAGAAGAGAAAATAGAAAGTTGCAAATGTATTTTTCTTTCAATTTCGCCTTTGTGCTTCTCCAGTTTTAGGGCAGATCGAATTGGTAGTATAGCATCCATTGTTTGATGAAAAATTAAATAACAATTCATGGTTACTTCCAACAGATGCTTGAAAGTGACTTTGCTAAGTTCTACAACATTCGTTGATGGTACAAAGATTCTTTAAAAAAAATTGCATGAGTGGGGCTGCGTAAACGTAATTTTTGCCTGGGAGGGCGGGAGATCAGACGAATAAATGTTCAAAAGTTCAAATGCCCGGGGGTTGCATAAGGCGAGCATTCTAGGCGGCTGTACACGTGCAAACGCAGACTTTGAGATCAAATAATTACTATTTCTTGATCTAGAAACTTAAGCAGGCGATAGTATAGCAAAATAAAATGGCTTCGAATTCACTGGAGACCAGATATACTGATGTGGAGAAGAACCGAAAGAACAGCTACAAGACTCGCCTCTATAGCTTCCTGAGAAATTTCCATACTATTTGGCGAAGAAGCGACACAGATTTACCGAAACTGTCATCACTGAGGAAGCCATGTGACACGGCGAAGATACAAGGAAATCGTCGATCATGACCATGTGATGAAACAAACACTGAACGCGCTTGCCACTTCAAACTACAAGGAAATTTCACTCGGCATTCATCTTTACAGCGTACATATCTCAAGGAGCTAGAATTTTCGCAACTGTTGAAAATTTTTCTGAACTTTGCATGTTTCGCGATAGTTTTTCTAGTTTTAGTTTTGTTGACAAGGTAGTTGATTATATCAATTTCCATAGTGTTTGTCACTTCGCTTGATTGTTCATACTTGGAAACGATCGATTTTGTAACACATCTTCCATCGACGGAAGCAACACCCATATACGGTATACTTAAGTAACTGACTTTCTCCATTTCCTCAAAGTTTTCAGCCATTATAGGAACAAACATGGGCTTTGTTGGAGTAAGTTGGACATTTTGAATATAAATATACAGTCCTCCTAAGCTTACGATATCTCAATTCTGAAACAAATTAGACTTGGTATTCAATGACCTATCATTGTTCGTGGTAAGCGATGACTAATCCGTTAAAAAAAAAGTTTTTTTAAGAAAATGTCACTTTAAAATTATAGGTCGTCTTAAAAGGAGGTTAAAAAAAACGATTTTTTAAAGGTAATGAAGTATAAAAATATTGAAATGTGACTAACCTAGAACGGGCTACCTCTCTCGATCTTTTCCCTGTCGTGTTCAAGACAACCACTGAACGAAATGTAACAGAATGTGGAAGTCACTGAATATATATGCAAGAGGGCGGACACGAACAAAATAAATTTGGTCAGGTGATTATTTATGCTTCAGCGTTTCGGTGACCTCCGGCTCATTATTGCATGTTGTAACGTAGGCAAAATTTAAAAATAGCTTGTTTTTCTGCAATTGAAGAGTCTTATATAACATAGTGATGTGAATGATACACGTGATAAGAGAAATGGTTTTGATTTCGTAGACTAAAGTAATGTTTCTTCGAATTGCACTTCCAAGGAGTTCTGGCAATTTCTTAACAATTCCGAAAAATATCTGTATCTGTAAAAATCAACATGAAGTATTTAATGTACTAAGTTGGCCGTTATGTGACACTTTTCAGTTTACTCAGTAAACTTGAGAGGTTGTCAAACCAATGGCTGTCGCCTGAGGTATGTTAGCAATGTCTAGAAGCCAATTGATCCGTTGAAAGTGAAAATAACAATCCTCCTCCATCAGTGCTACTCAACAAGACAAAACTCAGTTCTTTCTGAAAATCTTTTTTTAGCGTGATGAGAACAGCTTTGTAAAATGAGTACTCAAGATAGACTGTGTTCGTGATTACAGATAAGAAAGACAACATTCCATTGAAAATTAAATCATGAGACTGAATAATAGAGAAGAACAACAGAACAATGATATAACAGAACAATGATATAACGTCACATCCCCTAATATCACACCAAACTTGTACAAAATTCTCTGAAAGCAATCTTGGAGAGACTTCATTTATCCTTATCTGTTAAACTGATTTGAAGAAGAAGGAAAAAGAAGAAAAAGCTTAAATTATGCTAAACTTTTGAACCCTCATTACCTTTTGAAGCTTAAATTCACTTATTTACATAATTACTGCACTTCTACAGGGCGGCACTCCTCGAAGAAGAATCAATTGTATATCTTATTATGTTTTGCGCTAAGATTTCGCGTGGTTAAAAATGAAACCTTAACCCTAACCCTGGATAATGATTTGCGGGCTCACCATAAATTCAAACAACCTAGATGACTAAAAATATGCGATCATAGCTGGATGAAATAAGCTATACGTGAGCTGATTATGAAATAATGAAAACAAAATATCATTAAAACATTTTCCGTGATTTATGGGCGTCAACTGCACCGATTTCAAAGAGTTTTTGTCCCCGTCAAGTTTGATGGGGTAATAACGCCTGCCTTCCTTGAGAGACTTTGAAAAATATGCTCACAAGGTGTAAAATCTTTTCAGGAAAGTTAGTTCGTGTTGTAATGCGGAGGAATAAAGAATAGTTTAGCTGTACAGCGGCTTTATGGTTCTGTAGTTGATGCAAGAACGACGAATTTCTATCATGTTCGTTGATATACACTGTACCATCAACCTATAGGTGCTTTCCTAAACCAGCCTTCACGCAACCCGCTCAGTTGAAAAGACGGACGCCGGAAAACATATTATTCATATTTCTAAGTGCATGTAGAAAGCAAGCTCGGAGGTACGCTGACTTCACCAAGAAAACTGCTGAACTAATTTGTATTATGGAAAGATATTGTAAAAAATATTGTAAATTCGTGTGTTCGGCAGTTCCTTTCAACATCAGCAAAGATAAACGTGACTCAGTGAACGTGGAAGAAGAATTTTCCGTTTTAGCGATACGGCCAATGAACCTTGAACTAGGAACTACCACTTTCTGTTTATGCCCAAGTTCATATCCTTCATCAAAATGATTTTGAAATATTAAAATGTCAACGTCTGCATGGTGATAATCAGATCTGATATAGTTGGAACTGATACCCAATGAATCATTTACAGTTCCTTTGTGCTGACGGTTAAAACAAATTTAAATTAAACCATTTTCGACAATAACTTAGAATTATCATATGTAGCGTTTATGAGCTATATAGAAATTTCGAACAATAATAATGATTTAGTTTACAAATCATCCCACAGCTATCAAATTTCGACTAGCCCGGTTTCTCAAATATTGCTTTGATTTTAAATTGTTTTGAACGTCAGGTCATTCTATTTATGGAAGGTAAAAATTGCTAGTTCCCGTTCAGTTAGAGTTATCGACACAAATTGAGTTGTTCCTAAAGGAACCAGTTTTGGTAATTATAAGACATTTTATTTAGTCTCAACCACTCAATCCTAAGTGTCTGAATGGCGCAAGGTACAAACACTTATCACCTCTCACGTTCGAACAACGTTGAAGAATATGGCAAACCCACAACAATGACCTCGTACATCAAGTCTTCCTGTATTTTGGAATAAAATTTGAATAAGATGTCTAGGAAAACAATTAATTTTGACCTCTACTTTTGAAAGCGACACAAATGGTGTTATTGTAAAAAGGAGCAAAAACACTTCAGACCCTTTATCTTTCAGTGCTACTGATTTCTTACAAAAGCAAACTTCTTTTCTTTTTTAGAAGGGCAAAATTACATTTTTTACACGCTGTGAAATGTTGTGGGAACCTTCACCTTATTTCGTTTTCTATTTTGACATTAAATTCGCAGAGCTTGAATACCTTTACACCTTGAAGGCGTAGTTTTGCTTTGTTCAAAACTTTCCGAGGACAAAAGATTTCATGACGCAAAAAAAAATTCCACTTCTGAGCTAACCTCGTAGTCACGATTTCATTTCCCTAACAAGCCGTAGTCACGATTTCATTTCCCTCAGGGAAATGCGCATTTGTGATGCGCATTGAAATAAAAACGAAACTGCACTCATTGGAACTGACTCAATTTAGTTGACGCGGAAGAAAATTTAACTTCTATTTCCATCCAAAAAAAGATATAAGTACAGCAAAGAAGTGAAAAGGCATGTTGTAACGTAGGAAAAATTTAAAAATAGCTTGTTTTTCTGCAATTGAAGAGTCTTATATAACATAGTGATGTGAATGATACACGTGATAAGAGAAATGGTTTTGATTTCGTAGACTAAATATTTCTTCGAATTGCACTTCCAAGGAGTTCTGGCAATTTCTTAACAATTCCGAAAAATATCTGTATCTGTAAAAATCAACATGAAGTATTTAATGTACTAAGTTGACCGTTATGTGATACTTTTCAGTTTACTCAGTAAACTTGAGAGGTTGTCAAACCAATGGCTGTCGCCTAAGGTATGTTAGCAATGTCTAGAAGCCAATTGATCCGTTGAAAGTGAAAATAACAATCCTCCTCTATCAGTGCTACTCAACACCATAAAACTCAGTTCTTTCTGAAAATCTTTTTTTAGCGTGACGAGAACAGCTTTGTAAAATGAGTACTCAAGATAGGCTGTGTTAGTGATTACAGATAAGAAAGAAGAACAACAGAACAATGATATAACGTCACTTTTCTGAGAAAATATCACACCAAACTTGTACAAAATTCTCTGAAAGCAATCTTGGAGAGACTTCATTTATCCTTATCTGTTAAACTGATTTGAAGAAGAAAAAAAAAGAAGAAACAGCTTAAATTATGCTAAACTTTTGAACCCTAATTACCTTTTGAAGCTTAAATTCACTTATTTACATAATTACTGCACTTCTACAGGGCGGCACTCCTCGAAGAAGAATCAATTGTATATCTTATTATGTTTTGCGCTAAGATTTAACCAAGAAAACTGCTGAACTAATTTGTATTATGGAAAGATATTGTAAAAAATATTGTAAATTCGTGTGTTTGGCAGTTCCTTTCAACATCAACAAAGATAAACGTGACTCAGTGAACGTCGAATAAGCATTTTCCGTTTTAGCGATACGGCCAATGAACCTTGAACTAGGAACTACCACTTTCTGTTTATGCCCAAGTTCATATCCTTCATCAAAATGATTTTGAAATATTAAAATGTCAACGTCTGCATTGTGATAATCAGATCTGATATAGTTGGAACTGATACCCTATGAATAATTTACAGTTCCTTTGTGCTTTTTTTTTATAAACAAATTTAAATTAAACCATTTTCGACAATAACTTAGAATTATCATATGTAGCGTTTATGAGCTATATAGAAATTTCGAACAATAATAATGATTTAGTTTACAAATCATCCCACAGCTATCAAATTTCGACTAGCCCGGTTTCTCAAATATTGCTTTGATTTTAAATTGTTTTGAACGTCAGGTCATTCTATTTATGGAAGGTAAAAATTGCTAGTTCCCGTTCAGTTAGAGTTATCGACACAAATTGAGTTGTTCCTTAAAGGAACCAGTTTTCGTAATTATAAGACATTTTTTCCAACGTATCTGTATGGTGCAAGGAATAAACACTTATCACCTCTCACGTTCGAACAACGTTGACCTCGTACATCAAGTCTTCCTGTATCTTGGAGAAAAAATTTGAATAAGATGTCTAGAAAAACAATTAATTTTGACCTCTACCAAAAACTTTTGAAAGCGAAACAAATGGTGTTATTGTAAAAAGGAGCAAAAACACTTCAGACCCTTTATCTTTCAGTGCTACTGATTTCTTAAAAAAGCAAACTTCTTTTCTTTTTTAGAAGGGCAAAATTACATTTTTTACATGCTGTGAAATGTTGTGGGAACCTTCACCTCATTTCTTTTTTTATTTTAACAATAAATCCGCATAGCTTGAATACCTTTACACCTTGAATGCGTAGGTTTGCTTTGTTTAAAACTTTCTGTGGACAAAAGATTTCATGACGCAAAAAAAAAAATTCCACTTCTGAGCTAACCTCGTAGTCACGATTTCATTTCCCTAACCAGCAGTAGTCACGATTTCATTTCCCTCAGGGAAATGCGCATTTGTGGTGCGCATTGAAATAAAAATGAAACTGCACTCAGTGGAACTGACTCAATTTAGTCGACGCGGAAGTAAATTTAACTTCTCTTTCCATCCAAAAAAAGATGTAAGTACAGCAACGAAGTGAAAAGGTATGAAACTGCGAGTGAAAAGAATTTTCTGCTTGTTGACGGTGTGAAAACTCTCTATGCCTTTAAGTTCTCCCTCATAGCTTCTGACGCAGTACTGCTATAATACCGAGGATGATTGAGCTCGACAAATTTTTCAAATTTCATAGTTTCCGTGATGTTCAAATTTTAGAGTACGGACAACTCTATCAACAGGCTTTGCTCCAGGAGAGCGAGGAATTCGGCAAAACACGCATCTAATCTTTTTTATAAAAGTAAATTAATCAGCAAAAGGAATTGAACAAGTTTAACTTAAATGTTAAATTTCTTTAATTGTTTAGTTTACTTTGAAATAGTCATACTAAATGGAAATAATTCAGAGTCACACGCAATGCCATTGAAGATAAATCTTAGGAACAAGAACTCTTCGATGTCCTTGAAAATATCCAAGTGGCGGTACTTATCATGACATCAAGGGAATTTTATGTATTAAAATAACAAAATACCTTTTCTTCCATAACTCCGTAATCTACGCTTTCTAGACTGTCGCAATATAGCTCCATTTATCGTAGCCATAAAATATATTTTTAAGTCTTCAAAATCAAGCCTCAAAAAGGAAAGCAAAAAGAGAGAACTCGTGCTCAGACCTTATTCAACATCAGGGGAAAAAACCGATTTTTTGGCAGTTCAGATATGTATTTTTCCTAATTTCAAGACAACTCTACCCAGTTGACAAACCTCGCTAAATGCAGGAGTAAAAAACATTTATTCCATCACTTCCTTGCCTGCATTCAGCAATTTCCATGCAAAAGTATGAAAATGTTTTTGGAAAAATATTTTTCCTTTAGGAAGGTCCTTCACCCTTTTTAAGTTTAAATGGATATTTTTGCGAGAAACACGCAGATTTAAAAATGGATTTTTGTGATTCCCGATTCTTAAAGAGAACTATTATATTAAAAATATAGCTCACCTTCGCACTCCTTCTCACTTCAGCCGAATGGACTGTTGCTGGAATGACTGACCCGTGATTTGGGCTAAGAGCTGAGAGATCGTCTGTGATATATAGGCCCGATGCAGAATATGAATTAGTCACCAGATACAAAAACGTAACCCAGAGCTATAATTAGATACCGCGGTGCACAAAAAAGGCTTTCAGTGAGCTTTCAGTGATAGAGACGTCCAAAACTAATCACGAGTTATGGGCAAATATCACGCAAATATCATGGACCAGCTGACGCAAGCAGAGCGCTTAGTTTACAGCTGCAGGGAACCTTTAAGTGTTCAGCTGACAGGAAAGTTCTAAATTTACTGGAGCCCAATACACACGTGCGCGTATAAGCGTTGAGTGCAAAATGTCTTAGCTGTAGATCAGCTTAATTTAACGATTGGCATCGCTCCTCATTCATATATTTATGCGACCTAGGGAGGTCTGGGAATAAAACACTGGTTATTGAAGCGAGGGCCAAATTGTTTTTTTGCAAGAACTAATTTATGTCTAAAACTCCAAAACAAGGAGAGCAAAAAAATTTTTTTCATTTGTGTGGCTTAAAAGCGGGGTGTCTCAACCGGACGGATGTGGTGTCGTAAAGGAGGTTGTTGTTTTTTTAGTAACTCACCAAAACAAGTAAAATTTTAATAAGGAAATCAAACGAGATTCTAGCGATGCGATTGATAAAATCGAACAGCAGCAAGCGCGGAAGGGTCAAGGGAAAAGCGAATGAGAAACGAAAAATGTTGTACTCCCCATTTTTATTACGCATTTCCCCGATTGTCAATACTGCCGGTTATTTGAGGCAGTGCTGGGTAGGGTTGTTAACAGAGAAGCCAGTGTGAGATAAAATAATTAGGAAAAATGACAAGACATCAAACACAAGGCGAAAAATCGTTTTTATTGTTACAATTTTTTGTATACGACCACACAGTTGTATCAGTAGGCTTCACACTGTTCCTCGATGAAATATACAAATTTTCCTATTATTACTCTGGCCTGTTACATTAAATAATCCTTGCAAACATAAAAAAAATATCCGGAATAGGTAAAGGAAGAGGAAAACTGATGAAGTATTTTAAACTCATACGTTGAATAAAGAAAGATGCTCATCCAGGGTCTAGAGCATGGGACAAAAAAATAACTTTGAGTTCCTTTCGAGAACTCAAACCTCAGAATCTCGGATTGTTTGTCCCAGTGAGGTACAGAGAAAGCGTTAATGAGCTGAACTTTTCTCTTTAATTAATTAATTCGGCCTTGCTGATACTATCGAAAGGCCTGAGTTCCCTTCAGCTCAGTGTGAAGTACTCCACACGACCGTGAGAGCTGATGGCCCATGATCATACTTGTTCCACGAACGTCTGGAAATGAATAACATCTTTCGTTACATATACAATTTCATAATATATATACACTAGCGTTCCATAATAGATGCTACGATCTGCAACAGTGCGTGAAGAGGGAAGCCTAACCTAACACTGTGTGGTTATAAACAAAATGAAATTAACCATGCAGGAACCCGTCTTGTTGTTGAGATTTGAACGGCTAGAGGATTTTTACTTCTGACAAAAAGAATATTTTCGAGCGTACAGGCTAAATCTTGCATTGAAGACTGGCTAAAATGCGTTACGGATGCAGTAGCTAAACAAATGTACAAAGCCGATTTGTAATAACATCGAAAGTACGAAATAGCATACGCTGAAAAAAAAAACTTGATTATGTCTGAAATCAGCATGTCAGCCTACCTGAGAATATTGCAGTATCAAAGTAGTCGTAAATTGTTGGGGCTCAGGCAGCTGAATAGGCGACTACAGATGGTAACTGGCAATCAGTGTTTCAATCGTGATGATGAATTTGAAATTTTACATTTGTTAATTCCGTACCAGGAAGTGAAATCGCGAACCAAATTAGGCAACCTAAACAAAAATATATCTGTATTACAATACAAGGTGGCTGCGGAATGGAAAGATTGTATCGATATTAGCCTCAAATTTCCTTAAGTTGACATTTTTCGAGTTTCAAAAGATTAAAACTTGAGAGCAAATATGCAATTACGTGTGTCGTTATATTTGTTTTTAAGAAAACAAAGCAACAGGAAAATTAAACTAGTTAGACGCAGTTTAATTTTCCTTGAACTCATAAATAGCAAACGTTAAGCGACGAGAAGGAGATGAGGAGAATGCACTGGTGACGTTTAGGACACTGGTGGATTTCAAATCACCATTCAAACCACACGAATCATTTTATTTCAACTTCCTGATGGAACGCCGTACAATTGTAATTAACATAATTTATCGTTAAATCGAATCAGTAGGAGACAATAACGACTGAGTCAGTGGAGGAATGCGAGTGGTTTCGACAAATAAAGAATACTAGCCCAAATCTAGGGCTTTAATTTAAAACTTGAGGGAAATTTAATGAAAGAAAGGCATCTGATATGGTATTTAGGGTAGAATCAGTAACGCTTAAAGGCGCCCACGTGGAGGCGTCAGTCAGACATCATTTACGTCTAAGGCTGGAAACCACATACTCAAGATGTGAAGTGACATAGACCGACATACAGTGAATTCGATTTCGACATAAAAGCTATTTGAAAAGCTGTGATTTATGTTAACACTCCTACATAATCTCTCAGTGTTTTATTAGGTGCCATTTCTTCTTTTATGAGATAGCGCAATACTTTCTTAATCGCTGACTGCACGCTTCATGATTTTTTTTAAGCAGTTATGCTAGGACAAGGGGTTTTTCCCTTGAGATCATGAAGGACATGAAGCAAATAAGGATATTTTTGCATCAAAATATATTTTGCTTTCTCCTCAATCTCAACGAATTGTAGATATAAAAAGGTGTCGTTTCGACCCACCAGACATCAAAATTCATGTGTTTCTATGGGCTAAATTGACAGCAAATCCGACGCACGAGAAATTGCAAATTTCTTGCCTAATTTCGGTGGTGAATCAAAAGACTAAAAATCTTCAACATTCTCAATCAAGTTCGCATTCGCATAATTGCTCCAGTGAAATGTACTCCATTTTTATGAGGGATTTCAGAGCTCGTTCTATGTATAACATTTTGAAAGTGGTAATTTGAAGCACACTTAATGTTACAATCTTTCATTCTACGGTGCTGTAAGCAATTCAAACCATAGAAGGCATCAGAAAACAAACCTTCTCCGCCGTTCCTTACAGAAAAATATTCAATACCTTATACGGATAGCATCAACTACGTGGCGCACGTTTACGACAAAACGAAGCAGGAAGCAAGAATCTTAATCGTGTCAGTCAAGGGAGGTGGCAGATGAATCACTCAACAAGGATCGCGATGTAGGCGCTGTCAGCCCGATATTAGGCGTGGTTTTATTGCTCAAGACGTTTAAAAGTTATCATTCATTTTCAGTGTAAATCCACTCGAGCTATGGCATGATGACGCAAATCATCAACTCGTAAAAGTATTATTGATCACTGATAACTTTAAGTGTTTGCAGAGATCGTGTGGCGGAAACTAAAACCTCAAAAAAAAAAAAAAAGGAAGAAAAGAATATAAAGGAACCGCCATGCAAATTTGCAAAAATCCCGACACAAATAGACGCAGCTCGATGAATTTTTTTCAGTGCGCCGAAAAGAGATTTATTAAACCTGTTTTGGTTTTTAAAAGAGAAGAGAGAACCATCGATGCTTTTTATAAACCGGTTTAAACGCCACTTTAAAAACATTATGCGCAAATACGGGAATACGGTTTTACAGAGCACACTCATGATCCAATACCAAAAGCCAAGGTATTTACCACACATGTAAAGCTTAATTTCCACGTCTATCGTGTGTAGAAAACAATCAACATTTTAAAAAATATTGCCTAACAATGTGATGCAGCGACGAGTAAAGGCAGGGACACAAAAGATTAAGTTACATGATTCTGATCGTCCTTATCTGTTAAACATAGCCTCTTGTGATGAATCAAGTTCTACTTATGAAGTCTGCACGACAGTGTTCCTATTACGCTTGGTAATACCACAGTGTACAAATAAAATGCTAGGAAATATTATGTCTGTTTTTTATTTAATATAGCCATGCGTGAAGGTCGTGTAGGAATGGACACGAAGTAAATTCACACCTCCTGGTCCGACCTGAAAGGGTCAACTAAGCCACTTATGAAATTACAGGCTTTGCATCTCATAGATATGCTTTATTCGGACGTGCTGAGACGATTAGCAGAAAAAAAACCCTTGCTTTGTTCGCAAGATTAAGTATTCAAGTCCTACTTGGCTAGAAAATAGAAAGGATTAAGTATTTAACTTCCGTTTGGCTAATAACTAGAAAGCTGTAGCTGTAATCGACGGTCAAATGTTAGCACAGGGAAAGTGGGTTTAACCTGGACTAATTTCACACACCAATCATTGCATATGCTGGAAATATTGGTATACTTTTGGAAAGCAAATACAAAAAGCTCAAGTGTTGATTAAAATGGTAGACAAACAATTTAAGAAAGTTCAATTTTTCATTTTATTATGGAAGCAGGACACCACAGTACAGATCACGATTTTGTGGTTGATACTTTTCACTGCCATACTCAGGAGCCAATGATTATTTATCACCTAGCCGGGGGTTTTCAGGTGGAACGGATCCTGCCCCCTCAATGACTGCCAATGAGGGGGTGGGATCATTAATCCTCCAACGCCCCTCCCCCCTAACCCCTCCCGCATGATAAATAATGACCGGTCCGGCATTTGCGCTCGATGCAACGTGCCTAGCGGTGAAACGTGGCGAACGTTAGGTTAAAATATTTCAGACACCTAAAAACGTTACAACGATCAAACCACCAAAAATTAGTAGAATATAAGTAAATCTTTAAGTGTCAGCCAACATCGGTAAACGAATTCTACCAAACAGTATTTCAGATCCGTCTGCCATCATCAAATGAACACGTCAGTTTGTCTGTTACAAAGAGTAAATGAATTAGTTAACTTTATTTGACACTAGCGGATGATATTGAGATTTTTAGATGTAGATTGTTCAAGCATGAGGTCTGATTCGACAAACACTGAAATTGGCATGTAAAAATTTTTAAATGAATCGAAAATTTTTCCTTAAAGTTCTTGCCAATATGTCGTCTGCTCAAAGTCCATTTTCGCCGCCTCCTTTCCCTCTCTTACTTATCGCTAAAGAAGTCGACCTTTGTGGCTGTCTAGGCAATAACTGAGTGAGCCTTATTAGATATGATGTTTAAGTGGACAGACCCGACATAGACCTCGACAATATTTATAACGACACGATCACATTCTATCGCAACTTGACTTAATTCTTCCCACGTGGCCCCTGTTTTAATATTTAAACCTTGCATTTTTGTACTAGAAATGCACGCGAAACACAGATAGTATTTTTTATATATTGAATACGGCATTGCATTCGTGGCAAAAATTTAGCGCCACTAAATTGGCTCTTTTGCACTGTTATACATGTCTAAGAAGCTTAATTATTCATTCCCAAAAGTTCAATTATCTTTAATTGTGACTAATCCTGGATCACTGCACAACTTTTTCATAAGTTATATTATAGAGGTGCCTCGATGTCCCGCCCATTAGGCATTTGTCCATGCTAATGTGTACCGCCCGATATTCCCTCTAAAACCAGTGAGTAGGAACGTAGACGGTCGCATGAGTGAGTCACTGTCACAGGAAGGCACTCAGCAGAATAACAAACACAGGTGAGGGCTTAACTCAGCTAAAAGCTTAAGACTCTTTATGCCCAACTAGTGCCGATTTGACGGTTTCTTAAAGATATTTTCTGTAAATATCTTGACAATATTCTTAGTTTTGGTATTGTAAGCAGCAGCTTTTTCGATTTAATCAGGCCATAAGAAGTATAAGGTAGAAAAAATCTAACTCTTGGCTATAAATTAGAGAGCATTTATAAGCTTTGAACTGTATTATTATTATTAACAATGCTCTCTCTCTCTCTCTCTCTCTCTCGTCCATTCACATGGAATTTGTCCTCTGCACTATTTAAATCATAATTGCTTCTATTAATGATTACAACAGTAATTACAAAATAATAGTGGTGAGCTTTATTTTTAGATACAGATCTTTTATCTTAGTTACTTCGCATAATCCACCGTTTTCCCCCATGCTATATATGAAAATCTCAGGGCCAGACGCATTCTATGGTCTTCAGATTGAATAAATCTCGAGATTTGTAAACGCTTTCTAAAACAGCTGATAATTGTTGAAAATAGACGGAATAAAAACACACTACTTTGTTCACGTATTTGTTCAAACCAGTATTGGGAAAACAATTTTGGTGTGTCTAAGAGAGTTTTATATTGGCATACCAAATGACTAATGGCGACCTTTACCGAAGGTGTAATTAACAAAGAACCTAGATGAGGCCTCAAATATTTCATTTAAAAAATGTGCCGTCAATTTTAATGGATTTCGTCGATCATATTTAGTGAAAAAAGAAACCCTTTTTACAATGGATGAATCGCGAAGTGGTTTTCTTTTTAACGAGAGGTACTTAACAAGGGGAATGTAATATTTTATCCGTGTATATATGGGCTTTGAAGCAACGATTCATGTCAATATTGATGTAGGGTGTTCTGCATGTCCGCCCATTTTTAGTGATGGTTAAAAAAAAAAAAAAAAGATTTACTGAAAAAATGCTCTCGGAGAAAAAATCTTAGGAGTCTGGCGAGAACCAAACCGTGCACGGATGAGACATTGATTTCTGAAAAGGGTCAAACATCTTATGTCAACGAAATGAATCTTTCCAAGTTCCAAATGAAAGGATCATGACTTTAATTAATCCTTTTACTGTTGAGGCTTTGACGAAATACCTGATGACCCACATGTCCAAAAATTTTTTTCAAACTTTACCTTGGTTGTAGTAAAAGCGTTCGGTTTTGATAATTTACAAGACAGAAAAAAGCGGATAAAAATTACTTCAGTGATTGCGCTGATATACCATAAGGCCTTTCAAGACATCCGTGTCTCGGAAATGACTTTGACACTACTATAACTGGATTTCCTGAGCTAAATGACAAAAACGATGAATGAAAAACATTCAGTCGATGAGTCAAGAATATGGCAGTTTGATAGAAGCGTGATACAGAAACACAGAAACAACACTGCTAAGATTTACATCTCTCCATATTTCATAGATGAGCTGATCGGAAAGGCGCTTAAATAATTTTTTTAGAGATGCCGTTTTGTAATGAATCGCCATTAATGTCCCAGGACTAAATATAGCGACCTCAAGGTTTCAAAGTAACAGAAATACCTATTGCTAATTATTTTTCTTATTAAACTGATAGTTTAGCACCGGAGGTATCGTATAAACTAAAAGTTTTAATTTAGATGTAAGAATCTCTCCAAAAACCAAAATTTCAACCATTTCTTAATTAAATTTACCCCACCGAGTGCAAATGCGTGGAAGTTCAAACGCGCCTCAAACCCATACTGTTGATTTGTTTAAAAAACTGTCACGTTCTAGAAGCTCGTTTGCTTTGTGAAACCTAAGAAATCGGAAGTATTAAAATATGGCTACTCATGGGAAAAGCGGCAACTACAGTTGTCAAAGGGCTAGAAATGCAATTCCAGCACTTTTGGGGAGCAAGGCAGTATTTTTAACTGAATTTTAATCGAGGCAAAAGTTCACAGATTTTAAGGTTTCGGTATGTCTATTGGCATTTCGAGCCACGTGTGAAAATGGCATCATAGGGTTTAAGAACCTAAAATGTCTTCGTTTCAAAGAGAAATATACCCCGTAAAACTGAAGGGGGAAACGAAGTTAATAACAGGCAATAACAGTAGCAAGTCGAGAGCCGTTTTAAATATGGCCAAACTTGTGTATTAAGAACTTGCTGCATTATCAAAGTTACTAATCCCACTTTCTTGAAACAAGGAACTAAAATCAGTAAAAAAATTAGGAGGCTTAACCTGACAGTAAACAAACTTAGTCATAATCCAGTATAATGCCTTCTATTATCCAACACGTAACAACTCGGACAAGGAAACCTTAGAAGGAAATTCTAAAAGGAAAAACTTACAAAATATTTACTTTATTGATGCACATGCAAGCAGTAGCTACGGTATGGTCGGTAAATAAGACGCGATGTCTCCTCGTTGACTCGAGGGTCTCTTCATCCAACACGCCGCTCAAAACAATTAAAGCGCAAAGTATTCCACCACAGACATTTTTATTATTTTCATGTTGTCTAGTGACGCATAACAACGACCGACATCAGAGTATCGTTATATTATCACTTGGTAAACCGCACGTGTAATCCAAATATTGACAGACATCAGTTCCGTGTTGTAGTTTAATTTGCATTTATCTGCCTCCCAATTATCAAGAATAATTTATTCAAAGGCAAACGCTGAATTCAACAAGATAATTAAATTTTGGTCGTTGTGGCCATATTGGCAATTTACAGCAGAGCTCAGGGTGCTAAAGACCGTTCCGGTTCAAGCATCTATGTAAGAATGGGAAGACACAACGCTCGGGCAGGCAGTGCGCTAAACTTCGGGTTGAGACATCCGGGTTCAATCTATTACCGGGTCAAAGTACTGTGTTCTTCTGCGAGGAAGTTAACTCTAACAGTGCCCCTCTCTCCCTACGAGTATAGATGGGTATTGGCAAACTGTTAGAGAAATTTGAGGAAATATTAGGGGAGAGAGTGTAACCTTGGATAGACTAGTATCTCGTAAAGAAGAAGTGGCGATGTTCGCAGTAGCTTCGTGCTAAAATGGGTGAACAGAGACAAAAATTCAGCAATAATCAAGGAGCCACTAAGCTTTTGAGACCTCAAATAATCATATATACATGAATTAACCACTTTATCTGAATCGTAAAGAACCGTTTTCCCGGGAATGATCCAAAGAGGAAGCTCTCCCACGCAACACTCTTACAAGTGGCTCTGTTTCCGGTTAGAAATGCATGTGAACGTTTTAAGCTTACAGCTTTTTGATAAAAACGATCAAGTAATACTAAAAAAAACTGGATAATAAATGGCCGAACAATCTCAGGCAATGTTCAGGCTTTCCTTTTACCTCGTCCACAAACTCTGTACTTGAAAAATATCTCAAGTAGGAAAATATCAGTCACAGCTAAGTACTTCTTCCGCTTCCCGCACAGGAACTTGAATTTATATCACGGACATTACGTTAAGCTTGGAGATTCTTGAAGAATTTAGCCGTAATTTTCAAGTTTGCTGTTTTCCATCCGCGTAATCTTTCCTAGTTTATCTCTACTGTACTGGTACTTTGTTGTCCTCCGATGTTTATAATACTTTGCTTCCTCTATCGCGGAAGTGGGGGGCCTTCTTCTTAACATTTTAGGTGGGATGGTATGTGCCCCCGATTCTCTAGAACCAGACCCGTTTTCACATCTAACATCGGTGTTCAACCTAAACAGGGGTAAAATCGTGGAAAAAATATCGGTACGGCGTTCGTCCTCTGATGTTTCAAAGTGGGTATTATCTCGTATCGGCTAAATGACTAGATGTTACGTTGTTGATTTTTGGTAACCACGATCTTATAGTGTTTTTTCCGTGTTTTATTTTGCTTCACGGGTAACCTTTTTTTATTTGGATGACTACGATCAAAAGATTGATACTTGTTTTATCGAAAGTGATAGTGATGGTCGGTTTAGATTGCTGCAAAGCCTAATTAACTCGGACTGACGTCAAACGATACAAATTGTCACACATATCATAAGTTGTTTGGCATTGCCGAACGATAGTGATGAAAATAATTAGAGCGATGACTGGTGCCAAAACTGAGGTGGATTGATTCATTACCTTATATGGCAATGATCTGCGATATACGAAAGTGAAACTTGTAGATCGAGCAAATTTCCGCAAAGAGTTTGACCAGGAATATAACATTTATTTGCTAGTATTTCAGTTCTACTAGCCTAGGTCATTTTAGAATAGCATGCATTTACAAAACAGCTATAGCAATGAGGGAACCACGATTAAGTTGCATGTGAACGATTCCTTTGGGAAAGAACTTTCTTCTTACTGAAAATTTTCAAAATTATTTTAAAATTCAAGACAGTTAAACATATCTTGATCTCGTTCGACTACTTTTTTATCTTCCAAAGCCAAATATTTGAACGATGTTCCAAGAACATTGCGAGCACAGAGCACATGCAAGATCAATCAACAAGCATCTTAGCGCCTTTCAGTGATCTTTCGTAATTTACAGTTACCATACTGTTGTATTACTGTTGACGGAATATTTATGTCGGTGCATCATTCAGCTCTTAGTGCAAAGAATTTTCACTCAACTTGAAACCAAATTTAAAATGAACCAAGGTCTGTACGAAAAAAAAATGTCCCTTAAGACACCATTTGCTTATTTCAAACCAACTATGAAGCTCAAATTTCCACCTAAGAAACTTAGTGGAAAAAATGGAATGGATTATTTCAAAGTTGTTTACATAATTATTTTCTGATACACCATTCCTCCAAATGAGGTGACGACGTCGCAATTTTATTCAAGTCAAGGTTTCATTTTAAAGAAATCAAACTGTTAGATTTTGTTTCATCACGCCCCATTATTTCCCCTTCTAAATCCTTCCCCTTCTGAATGCGATCTTCGCTTCGCTAAGTAAGTGATCCATATACTTTTGCAAAGAAACTTCTGTTGATTCAAAGACCTTTTATGCTTAATTTAGAAACTGGCATAACAAGCTCATGATGACTTAGTGTTGGAAGTAAATCTTTTGGTTACGTAATACATCTTTTTATTACAGTAACCAATGGTCAAAGTTCAAACCATTGCTTCCTTTAGTGCTGAAACGGAACAAGTGATATGCCAAGAACTTGTTTCAGCAACCACATTTTAAATCATAAATAGAAGTTAAACATCTTGAAATTATATACTCCACCGACGACAGCAAGTGATCACTCCCCTGGAATGCTTCGTTTCAATTTCGCGATCCCGTTTTGATGATTTTTATAGGTGGCAGTTTTCAATCTTATTCGCCAACGAATACCAAAATTTCCTCTTACTATTATCTACTCGAAACCGAAAGGAGCAGCCTTTTTCTATAAAAGGAAGTGTTAAGTAAGCATATGTTACGATTGCTGTTCGTAATAATATTGAAAGTCAAGTTTCAGACGCCTCTACATCTTTTCCGCAAAGCCTCGATATTTGCGGAAATTCGCTCAAATAACTTCCGTAAAATCGCCATTCTGCATAATCGCTTTGGGATTAAAAATCTTTTGCTGCAGTAGCACAATCAAGGCATCGTGTCAACAGGAACATTTACTTAAACATAATCTACTGTGACATCACCAGACTTAAACGCGGTTGGTAACTCGACCCACGACCTCGAATATTCCCCCAACTGATCACACAGATGATTAACATGCACCCTGACATCAAATTTTAGGTTGTAAAGGTTTAATTGACTCTCAAAAGTAAAACAGAATTAAATCGTGTCGACGACAGGAAGATTTAAAGTGAATGATGGAAGGGCACAGGGTTGACTTTACCCGCACTGAGAGTGTAAACCAGTTGCATATGAAATTACATGTGTAACATGTCATGCCACGTGCCGCCATTAAAGTGGCTAAAATTGAATGGGTATTAATACTGACTTATGTAGCCACTCGTGGTGTGATTTGTTTCACTTCCGCGTCACGCCCGCGTGGTGTCACGTGACCATATAGCATAAAATAGATGGTGCTTCCAAAGCACATCACTTCTGAGGCCAAATCCGCTTTCAGGAACGAGGTCGGAGAAATTTTGTGACAGAAAGGTAAGCCGTTTCTGCAAAAAATTATTACTGAGGTGAAAATATCGCTTTTAGGAAACAATTCGATTTATAAATGCCATTCAAAGGTTTTAGCTTGATCGAGTAACAATCAGCTCACGCATGTTTTCCTGTTTCCAAATGGCTTCTAAATTAGAGAATTCTTGTATAATATTAATCAGCGACCTCACGAAAATGTTATAAATTTAAAAATATATCTTTGAATATCGAACAGTCAATAAACTTGAGCAGGTTTTTTCGTTTCGCACTTAGCGCAACATGTCGTTGCGTGAGGGAGGATATGTTACTCCGTTTGAAATATTTCTGCAACATGGCTGGGAATTTTTGTTGCAAGCTGTCCGCGCAAATCAGCGAGGTGCTAATAAACTATGATTGAAAATGGAGAAAGTTTGCACCGATTGTAAACGAATATCAAGATCCAATTCCTCAAAATGGATATACAACCGTGCCGTTGGCTTTCATCGAGACTTAAACGCCAATCTCACGTTAGGTTAATTCTTGATATTTAGAATATTAACAAAAAGTGGAAGTCAGTTTAGAAACCTATAGAAGGATTTATATACAAAGCATTGTTTAAATAGCCTTCCGTCTTCAAATCAGGAAATGCTCGATAATATTCGCCTTTGCCTCAAACAAGACATAAAAAGAAGATAGAAAATAGAGAATTATTTATTTATCACGGGAATCGTATACAACTGAAACGAGGAGACAACAGGTCAGTGTTTGCAAAACGACAGAATAAACCGTTCTCGGACTGAGTTAATCTTTCAGGCTAAAACAATCTCTAGAAAATCATAGGATGGTCAGTTTATTTTGTGAAGATACATCAAAGTGCGAAATGTGATTTGATCTCTTCAAATGGTGTGGATAGACTCCGAAACATGTCAGAAGTAAAGAATGCGTAATCAAGTTCGTCGAGTAACACAATGCAAAGTCTTGTGCAGGAACATTTAAGGCCCCTACTTTTCTACAAGAACAAAAACAGAAGGAAAAACCAGCGGAAGAATGTGTATTCAAGACTCATTTGACAAAAATTAATCACAAGCTTCGAAAAATGTAGCACATGTAAATTGTCTAATCGTGTATATATTTAACTCCACAATGAAGGTCATTTGATCGAAATGACAGACATGCTAGAGGCTAGATACTAAATTCGGTCAAGAACAATTGTATATGAACATTCGGGGCAAAGGCGATTTTCGTGCGGGCAAACGATATCACAAACATTTAAACAATGCGGCTTAACAAGCCAGGTTGGTTTCGGTACGCCCATTGTATCTTGAAGCGAATTTGTCAGTTCTGGATATGACTCTCAAACGTAAATTGTTAGAATTTTTTTGTGTTCTAAGCGATTTTAATCCTCGATCGTTGTGAAGAATTGTAACACTATTTAATTTCACTTCCGCCATGCCAGGTAAGCATGCTTTAATCGCGTGACTGCATGTTCAAGGCTTGATGTACTGTCAGAAAGGACTTGGGCTGTGGTGTACTTTATTGGATCACGAAGATTATGATTCGAATGTCGAGCTTTATTAAAAAATTCCGCGCGTCTGTTTTAAAAAGGCTGGTACTGCATAGGCCTTTGCAATTTCTAATACAGACTTGAAAAATTGGCTTACGCTGAATTATTAAAAGGAGAATTTTAAGCATTTGTCTCAAGCATTGAGCAAAGAGATCATGCTTAATTCTCAATCAGGCTTAAAACTTGCTCAGTTCGTTTCAATCGCAGCTGGTTGCCTAATCACCTGAGAATTTAAAACAAAGAGTTCGTGGTCAAAGACGTCATAAGCTAACTCAGTCCATATTTGGTAAGCGTTCTGCATTTCTCTGGCATTATAAATCACGGATGTCACAAGTATGGTTTTTGTTTCGTTAAGCTGTCGAAGACAGCTCTCATGAAAAGGGAACACGTAGAGGAAGAACTTTAAAACGAAAATGTTTTTGAAGGAAAAAAAGGAAAAGGGATTCGATTCTCTTGTAATTCTCAGGTAAACTCTCGAATGATATAGCTTTGACAGGATTCGCATAATCCGAACTGGGACGGTAGCAAGCATTTATAAAACGAGTTAGCTTTACGTGCCTAAAGCCGAGTGCTGAGCTAATTGGATGTCACATGTAATGGCAGGTATAGACTGGCAGGCGATCATCGAAAAATATATATAAACAAAATGAAATTTAAGATCTGCAGAGGTCGTAAAAAGACCGTGAGGAATGCGAAATTTTTACCCCTCAAGCGGTCTTTTCCAGGCGAGATAAAAGAGAGCTCGTCTACCATGTCCATAAGAGTAAGGGCTCTCTACGGCTAGAGAGGGCCATCTGGTTAATTCATTCAGCGCAAATGTCGTGTAGTCCTGCATAGGGCTTTCCCATCACTTACTATGGAGGATAAATACAAAGAAATTCTTCACCTTCAAAATAAATTTAAAGGCGATTATAAATACATGGGATAACTTTATAAATGGGTTTTTCCCCGATTACTTTAATTTCTGAAACATCTTCATGTCGTGATGTTCTGCAAATAGCTCTCCAGTTTCTTTAAATTAGGAATTTAGTTTGAGCAGCTTTTGAATTATTCTTTTCATCAACCTCTTTTGGTTAAAAAAGTGAGCGAGGATAACAAAAAAACAATGATGATATGCCAAATTACAGTGTAACGTAATCTTTCCAGTATGTCACAAGGACGTAACTTATGCTCACCCGCCACTTTGAGTACGTGACGCCAGAGTATCGACAAATTAAAAAACGATTGTAATTTACTTAGTTCTATCAAAGCCGCTACTTCATCACACTTGTGTCTAGCGGGAAGGAATGTTTTTTCATATATTCTCACGCAACGAAGAGAAGTTCATTAACACTCTTATAAAGCACACGCTGTCATTGACTTGTCAGGTGTGCCACAGACGTGGCACTAAAAAAATCTCTTCATTTTTGGCAATCGTACCACAGTCAATCCATCTTTCTTTCGAAGAGAATTTCCTGAAAACCTGTACGATATTTTAAATTCACCGAGGTGGAGGTGGAGGTGGAGGTTCTATAGTCCTGCAATTCTTCTAATTTAAGGAGGCTAAGGGAGTTAAAGTTATTGAAGTTGTTCAGTGTAAAGAAGTAGTTTATGAATAATCAAAAGAACATCATGATGATACAAAATCTTACCATAGAATTTCGAGCTAAGATTCTAAAAAGACATTTAGTATTGCCTTTTTACGCAGATCTGTACGATTTTCTAATTTTCCTGTGGAAAGCCAAGTTCAGTTGAAAATTACCACAATGTCTTTGGAAAGCGGTATGTTAATTACAAACGTTTAGTTTGCGTCATCTGATTTTTGTTTTTGTTGTTGTTGTTGTTGCTGTTTTCGCTTTTCGCTACACTTGGTTTTTCTTCCCTTTTTCTTTATCCTGTGTTTCTTTGTCTTGTGTTTCTTGTTTTGCTTTCTCTTACTTTCTCTTTAGTTATTCAATAACCTTTTTCACTGGTAAGATCTGAATGTTGATCCCCCGAGCTAGTATCATACCACTCTCTTTATCAGCTATTCGCAAGAGAATATAAACTCTTGCTATAGGTGAGAAATTATTCTTCATATCCATGAAAATGATCTTTTATCTCGCTACTTGTTGAGAATTTACCCACAGATCATTCCACTTAGTCAGAAGGTTAACAGCTGAATCTCTTTTTACTTTCAGCCTGTATCGGTCTCACAGACATGTCTGGAAATGAAGGGTATGCTTTTTCTCATAGTGCGATAGATTTTAAGATTTAAAGATTCTGTCTTAGTCTACACATGACGCTTTTGCCATTGCTGATCTTGGCAGCATTCCCAACGCTTATCACATGCGAACCTACTGCATAGCTTAACCTATCATAGAGTTCTCTTTAATTGTCGTAATTCAGTTGATAGAGAATCAAACATCAAATGGCAAGTTCTGAGGTTCTAATCCTTGTGGTAGACTTGGATCTTTTCTTTGTGCAACAGTTGTGACAAATATCCTCATAACATGACTCATAAATTCAGAAAGGAAACAGTCTCCCCACAAACATTTTTGTGTGCCAATTATGGCTTGACTTTTTATCTCTCGACTCTTTTCTCCCTTAATTCCTCTTTTATTCCCTCAAACCACCTTTTTTTACCAGTACAACCAAGCAACCTCCTAGGTGTGGAACAACGGACTTATTTCATTTTGCATTCCAGGAGTTTTTCTGAAGAAATGTCGTCTAGAAGTGCTGGGTCCATTTCTTTTGACGATCCATTGGATAAAGTCAAACGTTTCGTCATTGAAAAAGGACTTATGGTGAGATTTCTCAGTTTCGCTCTTAAGGAATTACTTCATTATATTTTGCAGCTTTCAAAATGCATACCGGCGCGCAATGGGCCGGTCTTAGTAAGGTCAACCGTGGCTGCTGTTTATTTGATTCCTGAGAAAATATTTTCTACGTGATTAAATTTTTAGCTCGAGGACTGTTTTCAAGATTATGATCCACTGAGAAAAGGACACGTCACAGCCGGAGATTTTAAGGAAGCTCTAAAAAAGTCATTTGGAGGACTTCTCACGGAAGAGCAAGTAGAAGAGATGCAGACCCGGTATCGCATGGTTGATAATCTGGATTGCTACGACTGGCCAAAGTTTCTTCATGATATTGAAAAAGGTAAGGAAGATGGTTTTTTTTTTAGCTGATAAAATTTGCGTATAAGTATAAAATTATATGTAAGTAAGAATCGCAGTTAGTGAATTTTTTAATTTAAGGGCACAATCGATGTTTAAAAGCTTTTTTTCCACTGATGATCTCTCAGAATCGTGAATTGAAAAACGCGCAGCGAGCAGCAGTCAAGGCGATTTTCATTTATTAGATACTGAAAATGGTCACTTTCTCACAATTGAGAACGTCCCGGGTTCACAATTGAAACCATTTTTAACGGTTTGAGAAATGCTCATTGATTTCTTTCGATGGCCCTTTACAACGAGCAGTTGGCTGTATACAGAGCACAGCCACGGAGCTGAACTCGGGGCAACCGAAAACAAGTTCAGTGAATAGCAGGCACTAGGGCTTGAACTCAGGCCACAAGATCACGAGACCAGCGCCCTAACTATTCGGCTACACTGCCTTTATTTTGTCCATGGAGTCCATTTAATAACGTTCAAAAATATGTACGGAATAGACGATCATTATCGTATCAATGCCAGTACGCACCTACCCCTTCCCCAGACTAATTTGTAATCAGTTGACTGTTATTGGCTTAGGGGAGGTGTAAGTACACAGTTGTTCAGCTACTGACACTGATTCCTTTGTCATGAAACTTTAACTTATTTATAGCGAGTTTACGACACTGAAATCCTGTTTTACTTTCTAGATTCAAATCAAACCTCTCCCAAGCCTCATCATAAACCCACGCGGCTTCAAAAGGAAGCTGTGCTGAAGAAAGTTGCCGCTCAGCGGATGAAAGGCAAACAGGATATTACAGATTTACTGGCTCAAGCCTCTCTTCATGATTCCAATGGGTATCTTATGCTTTCTTTTTCTTTTATAGCAAGTTGAGAGGGAAAAAGTAATGTTAAAACCTAGAGAGAACTCACCCAATCCGTGATAAAAAGCGTTGATTTCTTAAACCAGCGCGAGACGGCTGTATACCACAATACGATTTTACGCTCAAGCTTAGCTTTGTCTAGTCTCCTTTTGTTAGCCTGATTTCAAAGGTGCGAGAGCGAGTGCAGAAGGGTAGAACTCTAGAACTCTTTTTTGTCAATAAATCTTCAAAATATCAACAAGATCATCGGTAGTGCATGAACAGTAAACCCTAGAATATGTCATTTTAACTTTCGTCAGCGTAACTATTTTCATGTTCAAATGCAGAGCGTACAAAAGATGAAGGGGTTTCAGCAAAACACGAGCAGTTCGTGCCGAGAACAAAAGAGACTGACTTACTGTTACATAGTTTTAGGTAGTACTCATGAGTACCACCTAAACTAAATATTGAGGAGTATCGTGCCGTTTTTCGAAGTGGTATATTGAAAGTGCGGTGAAATCCGTCAAACTAGGATGCAAATACTTCCTGATACTTAAAAGGAAAGTACGATCAACAGTCTTACATCAACCGTTTTTTGAAACTCACATAAAAATTAGAGAAAAATGACAAAAAATGAGTCCTATAAACGAGAGAAGGATCCATTTAAGTGTTCTGTCCTGGACAAGTATATAATCTCTATTTTCCTTTTTACAAGGAATGAGAAAATTGGCCAAAAAGAGGAAGAAGTTCTTCAGTTTCTTAAGGGGATTGCCGACAGAGAGGATTTGGAGGTAAGATCATTAACATATTCAATAGCTGCTTGTGGGTAGTGCTGAATACAGGGTTTCTTTTCTCAGTTTGGCTAAATAAAGAAACAGTACAGACGAGTCATTTGCGAAAAATAATACATGCCCAATAACACTTTTCTTTTTTTAAAATTTTTTCACCTAAACATACCTTGAGAGACCTTAATGTCTTTGTGAAATAAAATCGTTGTTTACTATGCTGATTCATTTCCGTTTTACGATTTTTTTGTTTGGTTGACCTCGATAACGTTGACCGTTCACGAGCTCACCCTAAATTTGATACAGGTGAGCGTGATTGAAACATAGTATCACTGATAATTGAGATTCTAAGACTCCATCCTCTTTGAACCAAAACATCGACACCAGCACTGTAATATGCTTTGTCTGGTTAACAAGTGCTCTTCAACAAGAGATTAGGTTTAGCTATTTCACCTTTCAAGGACACTCAACTCTGTAAATCACTTCCGGTCCTTCTGCCTCGTGCCCAGTTAAGAGGAAAAGCTTAGTTTGAAGCTCCTTTATACTTAGAAGAACTGAATAAATGATTCATAAACATGGATGAGTCAATGGATGAGTCAATTGTCTACGAAGTCGATTTTTCCAGAGCCTTACGTTTGGGGGTGAACCTCCCGCAGGCATGGTTACTCAGCTCTATCCCTGACATCCTGTAATGAGCAGAATTGGTGCACAACATAAATTAAACGAGTGGTAATCCACAGATTCATGACTATTGGGTGCTGTTAAAATACTGAAAGGCTAATGCAGAGTGAACCATCAAGTTAGAAAATCAAAGTGATTCACTGCGGTTTTATAGTTTTCCTGAGAAAAGAAACCTCTCCGGCTTGAACACGATCAGAAAAGCTATCACATAGAAAAAAAAAAACGAGGAACAAAATCTTGGCCTTTTCTCAGCCTTTTTATGTTTCACCCCAGGTGATTGTTGCTGTCTACGGAGGCGAGACGAGTTTTAAGTGGCAAGAGTTTCTGAAGGATCTCCAGGTAAATATAACTTTAATATAATTTTAAAATTCGCAGAGGAACCTAAAACTTTTGTTCATGTTATCCGAACGTTTTATCAAAGATAGCAAAAAAAAATAATCAGGAATTGAATGTCTCACATTAATTTCGAAAATAATGTCTTTTTAATCGAACAGAAAGTGGAAGATTGTCATAAAAAAGCAAGACCGGCTTCAAGACGAAACAAGGTTTCACCGCAGTCGAATGGATTTACCATCGATATCCCAGATGAAAAAATACTGAAGACCCAAAAAGAGCGCCTATCCTTTCGTCAAACTCGCAAGCGATTTTCCATTTCCTATGAAACACTAGTTTGGATTGTTTTTGTGATTTCAACAGCCCTGTGTGTGATTGATCGCTTTGCGCTCAGAGGGGATATGATTTTAGGAAGAAGTGGAAAGTTTCCGAAGAGGCTTTGGGGAACTCACCTGGGAGAGACCACTACTAACGTTGTGTGGGCCATCACCGCAAGACTGATCATTACTTCTCAAAACTTAATGTTCTACACGATGATGAGTTGCCTCCCGAACTTAATCTGCGAGATCGCTCCAAACTGGATCACGATAGACGGAATCCGTAATGTTCATACAAGAATTCATACTTTTGCTGGAATTTTCCTTTTAGCGATACCTTCCCTGGCTCATGTTCTTATCATTTTTCTTCCGCCCCTGATCGATGGCACTCAACTGAAGTATTATCCACCAAGTACCTTCAACTACAGCGAATATCCTGATCACTTAAACTGGACGAAGTTCTGGGATCCTGCAGCAGTTCAAGGCTGGATTTTTAACGATCACAAGGGAGTTCATCTAACGTCGGACGAGATTTATCGATTCATGCTCGTTATCGTCATATTCTGCTTATTTGTCCCCCTTAGTAGATCGAATTATGCCAATAAAAGAAGCTATTCATTGGCAATGGCCTTGCACGTTTTTGCCGGGATCTGGTACGCCATTGACAACATCCGAAAGATCACCCATGGTCTGTCGCAAGTGGCTAATCTTCCCATTTTAGTTCTCTGGTGCATTGACAAAATTCTCTCTATTTTGTGCTATCGGCGCAACTGCGGCCACATTGTGAGAAGGGAAGTCCTTGGAGACAACGAATACGTAATAATGTACGTAAAACTGGACAGTGAAGTTAAACACGCTGTTGGTGATGTTTACTATCTTCTTCACACAAGAAAAGAAAACGCCGGAATGCTACCACAACGGTCTCATCCCTTCACAACTTTTGCAAATATGTCACAAGATTCAACTTGGGACATTGGTTTGGTGATATCAGTAATTGAGGATGACCAGCAGATGTGCCTCCCTTGGACAAAGTGGCTTGCTACCAACGACGAGAACATCACCCTCCATACATGGGGACCCTATCGGTCATCTGTTTGGAAGCTTTATGAACAGATAATTGATGCATCAGATAGAAGTTCGCCTTCACATTTCGTTTTGTTCGCGACTGGATCTGGTTGTGGCTACATCTTAGATGTCCTCAGTTGTTTGGCCAACACATATGAACCGTCACAGCATAAAAGCCAAACTAGTAAACAGATCAAAATCGACATTTTCTACTCAGTCAGATGTAGGGCATTTTACGAATTCCTGCGGGGACCCATCGAAGACCTCCTGCGGAAGATCAAAGAAAAAGACGTTGCTACTATAACGTTTCAATTTTATGTCACTGGTTCAGAAGTGGGAGATGTCGCAGATGACACAACGGAATCGCCAATTCAACTCATCCATGGCCGAATTAACTTCGAGAAAGCTTTGAAGGCTGCCAACAAGAGGTCCCGTTGTTACTTTATCGGAAGGCCTGCGATAGCCGAAGAGGTTTTAGGAATATGCCAAAAGAAAGGAATACAGCTTGTTAAAGATTACACAAACGGGCGTGGAAACCAAGAAGACCGTCGTTTACTTATAAAATACCTTAGGATAAGTTTTTGGGTAATATTTGTCACAACCGCCGTTTGCGTTGCCATAAGTCTTGTGATTGATGTCAAATCAATCAAACACTCACTGGAAATCTTAGCAATGAATAGGACAAATTAGTTGGTCCGTGTATTAGTTAGTTTTACAAACCAGTTACGTCGTTAGTTTTTCATCTTCTAAAGGGAACAGTCGCCATTTATCGCCGAGGGTTGAGGGGGAGGGGGGAGGGGGAGGGGCTGAGGATTTTGATTGTGTCCAGCATTCTATAATCACTTGATTTTCATGAGAAAATTTACCTGCTCCTCCCATAGGCTCTGTGATATTCTCATGATCCTCCTTCACTGACAGTCGATTTTGTTAAGTCCCACCTCTATACTCTGTGGGTGACGATTCCCCCCCCCCCCCATGTTCCCCCTGAAAACAATGGGATGCCCCCTGAAAAATCCTCCAACCCCCCCTTCCTTCCCATCCCCCAGGTAATAAATAATGACAGGTTCCTCACGAGAGGCTCTTTAGGCCATTCTGCTGAGAATTAACGATAAAACCATGAAAATCAAGGTACTTGTCTTGAAAGACTGGTTTAAAAAAATGAAACAGTTAAATATTACAGGTCATTACAAAGTAACATTTCAAAATTTACCCTTAATGTCAAAAACAATTGTGATAAGGAGATTTACGTCAACTATGGAACCCACTTTAGGTCGACTTATTCCTGAAATATGAAGCATAAAACATCGCTAACTGTTTACACGTATCCTTTACAAAAAATTTTACCTTTGAATGTTTTTTAATGTTATATCGGGAGCAATTCCGATTCTTTTATGCTATTTTTGCTAGGCCGAGTCACAATGCATCCAACGGTAGAATTCAAATTTTCATTTTTTACAAAATATTTATCGTGCGCTAGCTTATGTTTTTTCTTCTACTATTAGAACGACGTCACTCTTAAGAAGTGTTACATGAGGTAGTACTAAATTAACTTAACATTTTCAAGAGCGAACAGATCCCTCTTTAAATAAGATCCACTTTCCCTAAAATTGTCAGTTTTATGACTGATTTCTGATTGTTCAAAGATTTTCAGAAAATCTTGACTAGTGATAAAAGTTGGGAGCTTTCTTCAAATAAAATATTCTACTTTGAAATTGAACAGTGTGTCGAAGAGAGTGATGTACCCGCCGATAAGTTAACTCTTTAACTCTCATGAGTAACCAAGACAGAATTTCTCCTTACAATATCAATACAATATCAACCAGACAAGAGATATGAATAAGGAAAATATCAATTTGGGATAATTAGTTGATCCAATACTAAGTTCTTTGAACTAATATTATAAGAATTGCATGATTGACAGTAAGGAGAATTACAAATTTGATCTGTGAGTGAAAGGGTTAAACAATTTAAAAAATCATCTGATGGCGAAAAGAACAAAATACGAGTTATTTACCAGCGTCAACAAGGGTCGAACTTCAAAATCTGAGTTACTCGTTACGAATAAACCATCAGTGGGATTTAGTTGGTATCTAAGCCCTTCCAATCTTAACCGACCACCGCACAGATAGGTACACTCTAGTGTACTTGCGTTTAGCATGAATAAAAATTTGTTTAGCGTCATCATGGAAGCCTAGGGCACTGTTGAGAAAACTCAATTTCAGACGCAATGGGTATCTTAGACACTGAGAAAATGGGCTTCTAATGAAAGTATACACAAACCTAAAGTTTACCACAGTTCAACAATTTAATATTTCATAACCTATATCTTAAACGAATATTTCATGAGGCCCTCCACTCACACACTAGTGGTTTTCAGGATGAGCCAGACTGAAACTATAAAACACGACACCCAAAAAATTGGCAGTTTTAGACTGTTTTCAACAATTTTCACACTCTACGCGAGGATCTATTAATCCTGAAGATTTATTCATTCAAAGAACAAGAAAAACGTTTGAAGTGTTCACCATAGACAGAGCCACAGAGTGAAGGCGTTTAGACAAAAGAGTCGAGTGTGAAGATTTATGGTAAAGCAAACATTTTACTTCAGTATGCTTGTTGATACAATTCTGGTTTTCTTGGAAACCCAACTGAAGCCTTCCACTAATATCAGGCACTCAAATAACAAAGACAATTATTGCTGCAATAAAAAAACTATTTCTTGTTCCCTGCTTTTCTATGTTTCAACACTAAAAACCACGCAAGAATCGATCAACTTGGTAGTTCCACCTTCTTTCGGCTACCTCAAGACTTCGAGGAGGTTGTATTACGCGATAAGGAAATATCCCTTTGGGACATGTTATCTCTGTTATAAAGCTAACCAGCCTTGCTTTCTCATGGAGAAGCATTCCTTTCACGATGATGACGATGCCGACGATGATGATGCCGATGACGTGACTTCCGGTTTCTCTCACCGGAAGCGTCGCTATCACTATCACTACTGTGTGAACTATCACTGTTTGTATCTGATTTGTCTTCCTCATCTTGGTGCTTGTTGTGAAGAATGGAATCTCTAGTAGTCTCTCCGTATTCTTTCTTGTCTTCGTCGTGTTTATAGGCGGCATTTGATCCGCCTGTGTGACCTCTCCACTCTTTCCCATCGAAAGACCTGTTTGTTTTGCTATCTTCTTCGTATTCACGAGTGGCACTCCTTGAATTTCGTCTAGAGCTGTTTGAGTGTGATTTTTCATCAGAATTGGCCCCTTTTCTCCTAAAGCGTAAATCGTTTTCATCTTCTTGTTGTTCCTCGCTGTCGCTACTACTGCTCGAATTCTGCTCTCTTTTCTTTTGTTTTTGTATTTGTTTGTGAGAGTCAGTGTCAGGAGAAGTAGCGCTACGTTCTTTAATCTCTCTTTCTTTAAAGCTATTCTTACGTCGGGTTGCTGGCTCGTTATCTTCACTGTCATCATTTTTGCCTTCATCTCTTTCCCGATGTGTTCTTGTTAAGCTACTGTGGTTTGTATGATCAGGAGATGAGTGATTATTTTGTTTTGCTATTTCTTTCGGTGACAATTCCTGGTCTGCCTGAGCCTTTATCTCATGCACTGTCTGGGGAGATCCGGAGTGTCTTCGTGGAGATTTCGAGGTTCGTCGCGGAGAGGTCGACCTTCTTCGTGGAGACTTAAATCTCCTTCGCGAAGACCGAGGAGAATTGGAGCGATGACTGACTCTTCCACGTGGAGATCTTGATCGGCCTCGCGGAGACCTTGAGCGTCGGCGTGGAGATTTAGCACGTCTTGGTGGAGACCTTGATCGCCTTTGAAGGAAACGATTGCGTGGTGGGGTGATTCGTGTCACGCTACTATGAGATTCATTGGAGGGTGGAGGAGTGCGATATCGCTAAAAAAAAATGAAAAGAAAATTAAATTAAATATTAAATGTACCTGTAAGAACTAAACGGTAGATAAAAGAAATAAGTTATAGACTCCGACATTTTTTCCTTTGCAGCGTCCATGTGCAGCACAAAATGTCGCTTCCCTTTAACCCTTGGCGAGACAAACAACAATACCATTGCATATTACTCCTTACCATATTTCCTCTTCCTCGAAGAATCCTTCCAGACTGGGAAACCTACATAGAAATTATGATTTACTCGTCAAAAATGGCGCTAAAGTTAAGTAGCTTCTCGCAGTTGCCAAAAAAATTAAACCTTATATTCTTATATGCAAAATCAAGTATAACCTGATTGCCATAAGAAAAGGTAGCCTTCGTGTAGCCGTACCTTCCCCCACCCAGGGTGAAACGGTAGCGAAGGAGTTCCCTAACCTCTGTTTCACCTTGGAGGGGGGAAGGTACGGCTACACGTAAGCTAGGGGAAAAGCAACGTATTTCCCGTTTGAAATCATAACGCAATATACTTCGTAACAACTTGATCACATTTACACTCTCTCTCCTTAGGACATAACAGTTCCTATTGAATATACTTTCGCAAACATATATATATGAAAATCTGTTAACCCCTTAAGTAAAGAGATCTAAAATTAAATTCTCCCAGCCAAAAGCCATACTTGGCTGTGGTACTTTGTCCTAGGAATTCAGCACAACAGAATTCCCAAATGACATTCTCCTTAATTCTCATTATCCTTTCACTCAAATACGTTTTAAAAATCGTACGGAGAATTCACCAACTGATCACTTCTGAGAATCAAAGGTTGACTGATATCCAACAAACAGTATTATTTTGGTAAAATCACGACCACATAACAAACAAGAGTGAGAGTCGAGCGTTAGAAAGGACACTTCAAAATTGATAGAGATATACTCAAGATAACTGAGACAGAATCACATGCCAGAAAGGAGAGTTTTGGCGTGATGAGACGATACAAACGAATCCGCATAATCATTATCATTAAGCTTTGGCCTGAGCGTCTTTAAGCTAATTTCAATTTCCTCACTTCGCCATTTTGGATAGCAAAATCAAACAGTGTAACCTTTGACAGCATAAACTGGCCCCATTAGGATACACTGATTGCTGTGATACCTACCCTGCTCTTGCGGAAGGACATTTTTTCTGTTGTAGGAGACTTGCTTCTTCTAAAATGATGGATGACAGTTGTTAAGTGAGATAGTAAATTGTGTTACAAGTGGTCTGATGCTGAGCTGTATCAGTAACATGTAAATTTTAATTTATCACTAACGCATCCCAAAGTACAGGCTCCATCATCTGAGTTTCTCAGGCAAGTGGAGGAATGCGTGAGGACAGTGCGGACAGAGCCCGAAGAACGAGTCACGCGCGGGAGGAGGAGCGCGAAAAGAGAATACCCTGAAAGCATTCTCCTACTAGCACTGCGGGAGGTCTGTAAGGAGTCTGGGAACCCTCGTGGACCTCTCGTGCGCCCACATCGCCCGCTGACTTGAATTGCGCGGGCTTCGCTGCTCATGTGACAGCACCAACGAGAGCCTGCATGTGACTTCGAAAAAATAAAACGTGGTAATTAATATAGCCAACCTTTCTTTCCCTTCTGTAATCCTCTTTTCTCTGACAGGACTGGGGGTGCGGCTTCTTCTAAACAGGAACGAGTTGTTAGGGACATCTGGGATCTCATCAGCAGCTACTGTACTAAAAGGCTCTGGGCTCTTCTGTGATTTCTCGTTATCTGAGCTATTAAATGAATCAAACATGCATGGCAAATCGCATCCAGTCCATTTTTAGTTTTTAAAAAATAACAATATAATAATAATAATTTATAAATTCCGTAGAAACACTATAGGTGGGGGAAACATTAGTATGGTATTGGAGAAAGAAAGAGGCGATGGCTGGCCAGGCAGAATATTATTTCCTTAAACGTGAGCTATAAAGACAAGGGAACAAGCGTCCATTACAAGGCTTTTGACCAGGATTAAGCTTTAGGAGTAGATTATACAAGCTTCTAAACTCCATATTGTTTGCATGAAGCATATTATGAAAAATCTTATGTCTCAAGGTGCAATGCACTCTGCATTAAAAATAAAATTGCAAATAGAAACTTTAGTTAACTTACCCATTTTTCATTTTCTTCATTTTCTTGTCCTTTGCCTTACTTTTCTTCCCCTTTCTTTTTGTAGAATCTTTCCGCTTTTCTGTCTTTTTCCTCTTTGACCGCTTTTTCTTTCTTTTCTCATCAGAAGAGGACTCACTCTCTGAATCAGCATCAGACTCTGAACTGGACTCCGTGGCTGTGCTGGACTCTTCCTTTTTTTTCTTCTTTTTCTTCTCAGCTTTTTTAGCCATGGCTTAAAATTAAGTGAAAAAAAACTTGTAATAAAAAGATAGGATAATGAATAGAAGTCAATAAATTTGTAAGAATGGAGCCTGGCTGGGTATTACCCAATGTGACCTAAACTACACCAATTCTGCTCTGGGAAACCATAAGGGCACATTCTGGTTTACTTAGATTGATATAAACAGGGCTAGATTAGTTGAAATTGGATCACTGCGTTGCTGTTACTGCTACTTTACAGGGTTTGATCCAGTTAGTCCTTCTCTCAGTGGGTGGGTCCATAACAGGATAGCACCATCTCCCCTCTCAATCATTTCACATTCACATAAAAAAGTAAACAACTTTTGTAAAAAGATATTAAAAAGTTTTTGATTTTTTTTGGAAGACTCATTAAACCCACTTAAATCTTAAACAATACACTACATGTACTATGCTTATAATCAATATTTTTTCCATCAATATTTTTCTTTATACCTTAATGTACATATTCAGAGAAGAACACCTGCCTACCCTTATACTCTGACACTAAATCATCCCAGCCACCCTTAAATTTTGCATTTTTCCAAAAAATGAAAATGAAAATTAGAGGCAAATAAGAGGATGCTTCCATACCTTTAGCCTTTGCTTTTGGAATAAGCTCTCCACAGTTGCTGATTTTGACGTCAACTAAGGGACGACTTTTGTCATCAACTTTTTGATTCTCAATTTCTGATACAACGTCCTGTCCTTGAAGCACATGGCCAAATACCACATGTTTCCTGCAAGTTTTCAACCAAAGATTGAAAGATGCCAGCACTAATTGCATAATTATTAAACTATGAATTTAGCTTTGGAAAGTTCGTTTTTGTTTTGTTTTGTTTTTTTTCTTTTTGTCATCAGCCAAGTGTCAGGCCTGTACTTTAAATTACAGGTGTACAGACTGGTTTTTTTAAACACTAATTACATGTAACTCCTAAAGTGAAAGACCACAGTGGAGTACTTCCATGCAATATCAACACATTTTCAAGCAGGAAGGCAAAAAGAAATAAAATCATCAAAAACAGAATTTTGTGCCAGAAAAGTAGGCATATTCTTCATTTTGACTGATTATGAACCACACATCTAGAAGAATTAAGATAATGGTCCAGTACATACAGATACAGTAGACTATACTGTATATACATGTATACAACTATGTTGGCACCTACAGGGTAATCAACAAATGACTTAAACACTTACCCATCGAGATGAGGAGTGGGTTGGGTTGTTCTGTGGGGTAAGAAAGGAACACACATCAATTTATGTGTACTTGGCATCACTGTTATTGAATTAAAAGTTAAAATAGCGTAATTCCATTCTGACAGATTCATATTTTAGAGTTAAACTAATGAATACCTACATGTAGGTACATGTAGAATAAACACATATGGATCTGAAATAATTTTTTGAGGCAATTTTCAATTGCTTATCAATAGTAATCCACAAGTGTGATTGCTATTTTTTTTCTTTTAGTTTGCTTTGAGATTGCTTTATAAAATTACACAAACTAGCCTCTTGGTAGATCAAATGCCAGAAACTACACTGATGCTACTACAACAACAGAATGGTCACCAAAGGTTTGTCAAGCAAAAATTTCAGGCTTTTCCCTCAATATCTTTTAACTGAGTTCTCACAAGCTGTTCTGTGAATTGTACAATACTCCATCTCCTTTACCAGCTGAATCACAGAGGACAGAACTGCTTTTCATTGTAGTTTAGAAAGCATTCTTTAAAATAGTTTTGGGCCACTGTAAGAGTGCATTGGGAAACACTTCCCTGTGCTTGTTTGTTTGTTTGCTTGTTTTTTGTTGTTTTTTTTTAATATCTTTTAGCAAACTGACGAGTTTTGACAACAATAACTTAATTCTTGAAAAAATGAAAGATACCAAAACCAGCCACAAAAAAAATACTTTGCAAGAATTAAGTTGTAGACCACATGAAAAAATAAAATGAAAATTGTGAAAACTGAGTAAAAAGAGCCTAACATCTCATGATCAAGCCCCTTTTCCATTCAACTGGCTGTTATTAAACATAATTATCATGCTAAAAAGAGCTTCAAAGTTAAATAACTTAATATTTCTTCTAGTACTCACACGAAGAATTGTGATCCATTGGTATTAGGGCCCCTGTTAGCCATTGATAGCAACATTGCCCTATCATGCTTAGCATGAAAAGATTCATCTGCCACACCCAAAAAGGAAAGAAATTTATATTAGAATCTCACCATAGAGATTTTGAGCTTTTATACTTGCTGTCTTGACCTGAATAGTTCTTGGCAAAAAAGTTCAATGAGAAATATTTTACCAGAGATCAAATGCACTTTTAATCACTAATCCATGATTATGACTGGTCTTAAAATAAATCCACTGTACATGTCATTCGGCAGCAGATCACAGACCCAGCAAAAACTTTGAGAGTTGCTTATTGTTCTCTTCCTGAAATTAATCATTTGTTCTGACAAATCAGGCAACACTTTTAAAATCTTTTCGTTCCTAGGAGTGACCAAAATGAACTTATCCAAACAACATCAAAACAGTTTTAAGCAGCAAGAAGATGAGAAGCTGGGAAAATATTAAGAAGGGGATGTTTCTTGAGTTGATGTAAAAAGTGCTCAGAGCTTGTGTTTGTTGTATACAATGTACATGTGCACTAACCATTAAACATTCCTCCATAAATAGATTCTCCTCCTGTTCCATTCCCTGTGAGGAAAATTTTCACTGAGTTACAGTTATACAATATGAAAAAAAACAATGTTACCAAATTGATCATTCCAACTACAAAATGGCTACTTTTTGTTTTAATCATTAATTAAGTTAATAGAAACAGTGTATTTAAATATTTCCATGATTCAATGACAATTAAGCAGTAGAGTTTTTCATCAGTGTCACCATAACAATACATGTACAAAGACCATACTGCATGTATGTTTCTGAACCCACCTTTGGTGAAATCTCCTCCTTGAACCATAAAATTCTTAATAACACGGTGAAATGGCGACCCTTTGTAATGCAAAGTTTTTCCTGAAACCTTGCTTAGCCCATTTTCTCCTAGAAATAACAAGTTTTTTTTAATCATATCTAGTGCATAAACAATAGGAAGATGTGCCTAATCCTTTACACCCTTAAAGAGGTTGGCATCTAATTTCCCTCTAAAGTATCACCCCTTAAATCAACTTTAAAGGTCATGAGAATAAAAGAAATGATTGTGAACTCAAGAAACTCTTGATTGTTAGATAAATTCTCCTTATGAGTAATAAAGGAAGTGTAAAGAGAACAGTAAAGAGAACAGTAAAGAGAACTTGCATACTGATTTTGGGGTGTAAATAGTTAAAAATTCATAGATGTTAAAAACAAATAAAATACAATAATACATGTAACTTAAGCTGAATTGGTAAACTGTACCAGGCAATGGGAATTGCAAATTCTAGTTACATCGTAAATACTTTATGCACAGAACAGAAAAAGACCTAAGACCAAGGTGGCTTATTTCTGCTGACTCTCAGATATGTTCAAAATTAACAAGTATCAAATTTTCCTAATGATTTGAATATATCATCTGCCACATGGATAATGATTGCAGAGAAAAAATATTGCCAAAAGTTTGTTCATTTAATATAAAACCAATTTCACCTAAATTATTTTAACAGCTCAGTGAACTTGCAGATTAAGGATTTTGTTTCAAATAACAACAAATTCTCACTGCTTTAACCCATTCAGTCCCAAGATCTTATTTGTATTTCTCCTTACTGTTTTCCATGTACAATTCTTGTGATATGAGTTTAGAGAATTTACTATTGGATCGACGAACAATCCCCTAATTGATATTTTTCTTTATTCTCTTCACTTGCCTGCTTGACAGAATGTTGGTACAGTAAGGAGAAATTCTGTCTTGGTCATTCATGAGAGTTAAAGGATTAAGTTCATGATTATCATAACATTATTCTTCTTTCATTTGCATGCAAATAAGCTTTCTTGGCCTCACTTTTGAGTGAAAATACAATTGTTTTTAGACATGTGGTCAAGGCCAGGAAGGCTACCTGGCATAAATATAAAAGAGAGTTATTAGGTGATTTATAAATGTGGTTTATAGTAGACAGTCTTTAAATCAGTTTTCATGAAGACTTCATGAAGACTGATTGGAAACAAGTTCCTATGAATGTCACAACAAATATATTGCCATTCTTAGCTTACTGTAACTGAGTGTTTCTCTCACCTGTACATAATGCTCTAAAATTATCACAAGTTTTTGGGCAAATATCAGCAAACAGTTCAAAAATAACCCTGCCAACTGATAAGGAAAAAAAGCTTTATTTAATAGATCTAATACATAAAGATAATAGTATACTACATGTAAGCCTTAGTATACTAAATGTAAGCCTTATCAATTTCTTCAAAAGTTTTAGATAATGCATTGAAATACCATTGGCTGACAATGAAAACGTTGGCCAAATTTTCATCAAGATATACATGTGAAATCCAAGTTAACTTTTTCAATTCTTAGGAGACACAATTCTAGTGTTTTCTTGGTTTGCAGCTGTTGAATCTCAATCATGCTCTTCAGTACCTTCTTAAGGTAATTTTACACATTGCAGGAAACTGCTAAAAACACCTAGCAAAGTTTCGATAAACTCTCATGAGTGTAATAATTGACACCTCCACGATTTTTTTCCACCTTAGACATTGACCAATAAGCAAAAAATTAATCAAATGGGCTAACTAAAGTTCCCAAAAACAGCAAGGTTTCCACATTTTTGAGTGATATGTTGAAGGCTACTGAAAAAATGGTGTAAGAAGCAGGTTTGTGCTCCATCCCCCGGAGTCACCTTTAGAAGAGTCTGTTCATGTGTCATAATAATTTAACAGGTATAGCTTCCTGCGATCATCAAAAGTATCAGGT
Organism: Pocillopora verrucosa; assembly: GCF_036669915.1. NCBI lineage: Eukaryota > Metazoa > Cnidaria > Anthozoa > Scleractinia > Pocilloporidae > Pocillopora > Pocillopora verrucosa. The sequence continues at coordinate 1,930,789 of NC_089321.1, read as the reverse complement.
AAGTGATGGATGTTTACGTTGAAGACAGTGCTTACAGCCAAAATCTACCACTCTTACAAAAAATAGCTAGCAAACAACACTTAAGGCTTAATTTGACTTGTACTTAACAAGTAGTATTTCTGTTACCTTGCGAGCCGTTAATTTCTACATCAAAAAAGCATCTAGGACGATAGCCTTTCGCCTTAGGAACCGCCATCTTGAATTTTTTACAACCTGAAAAGGTGTCTGGGATACTCTATTTTAGTGAATGACCACTGAATAAAACACTGCAGACTTGTAAAAACAAAATGGCAGTCGCGAGAGGAGGGTCGTGTACTGTGTTTTAAATTTACCCAATGACTGCACCATGTAAACACGTAAAAGATAATTAGGGCCGTCAGGACATTTTTGTAAGCTTGAAGTGAAGATGGCGCACGTTACTGTGGACTGGATCCCTCTTGGAAAGGTGTATTACAGGTGAGGTTTTTTCCAATTGTATACTTTCAAGCTCTCTTTATTCATTTCGATTCTTGACCTACGATTTTTAAGCGTAACGGATATATTTTTGTGGTGCGTAAAATAATAGCAAAAATTGGCTTATTTCAATGGGAAACCTCATGAAACGAAATATAACGGAATGATAATTGTACGATCTCAGAGAGGGGTGGGGGGGGATCCTGCGTTCGCTTCACGCATATCAAAAAGTAGAAACAACGCATCTCGAAAAATCGCAGTAACAATTTTAAGGTTCATGTATGGAAAGAAATCAAAAATTCACTGATCATAGTGTTTTGATTTGGTATTTTCACAGGTCAAGAAAATTAAAAATTCTCAAATTTCGCACAACAGAAAGACCTCTTTCACTCCCCTCTTCACTTTACTTTCCCTAGGGTGCTGACAAGGAGAATTTGTATTTGACACCAGTTACATGAAGATTAAAAATTATGTTTCCTTTATTTTGTTGTCTGTAGAAAAATTGAGTTATATAGCATGGCCTGGCAAGAAGCTGTGGATCTTTCTAAGTTTACTATAAGTGCTGCTCCATTTGGGGGTCCAATAGGTAGGTGAAAATTTCTTTCATTTAATGGTTATTTCTGATAATTCCTTGCTTAGTTTCCTTCTGTCATTTCTCTGATGATAGCCAATTACTTGTCTGGTATATAAGATCATTGTTATCTGAGGAGTGACAGGCTGAGCAAGTTTAGTGTAAATTTTACTCTGTGTGAGTGTATGACATAGTAGCCGAATGGTCAGTGGGCTGGACTGTGGGTTAAAAGGTCCAGGGGCCTGTTTTGCAATGGTCCCAATAACTTGATAGGTCCACAAAGCTATTTTAATTTTTGGTCCATGTGGGGGTTCCAAAGGTTTTTAAATCAGTGCAAAAAACTATCAGTTAAAGAAACAAAAGGGACTGGTAAAGGTGCCAGGAACCGCCTCTCTATTCTTTAAATTTCAATTTTAATATATGGTTTTGGCCTGTTAAGTTACAAGGACTTTCACAAAATGGGCCTCAGGTAAGAGACCTGGCCAGGTCATTGTGGCGTATTCTTTAAGGCAAAACACTCTACTTCCACGGTGTCTCTCTTGCCTTAGAGCTTAAACGGGTACAGGTAAATTTTCAGGGAAGCCTGATGAAGTGCTGGGGGGATAACCTTGTGATGGACTGACATCCCACCAGAAATGGGGGAGTGGGGAGTAGTAATACTCCTTGTCACTTCAAGCCATGGAAACCAGGTTAAGCTCTGGCTGGATGGGTCACTTGGCTGAAGAACAGACTTAACCCTTTAACTCTCATGATCTCATTACTAATTCTCCTTACTCTCTGCCAAATGATTCTCATTATGTTAGTTTGGAGAATTTGGTACTGGATCAATTAATAATCCCATAATTGATATTTTTCTGTATTCTCATCACTTGTCTGCATGATATCATACAGATATAGTAAGGAGAAATTCTGTCTTGGTAACTCATGGGAGTTAAGGGTTAACATACCCTCTTTCCTATATGTACTCAGCTCATTTGCTCACCAGTTATCTTTTACAGTACTGAAGATCTCAGTGTCTATCTTGATTCCAAACAAGGGAATTGTCACAGGCTAAGTTAAAAGTAAATTGAAGAATTTCATGAAGAGGGAACTCAGTACTAATTTTCATGTTGCATTAAACACTTGCAGCTCTGGTGAGAGATGACAAACATTTTGTACGAGTCCATGGATCATCTATTAACAAGCCAGTGATTCATATTTTTTCCTCTGCTGGAAAGGAACTTGCCTCTGTCAAGGTAACCTCAAGCTCAAGTTTGTATCTACGTAGTTATGATTTAAATTGATTCCTTATATCACCATTTAAGTCATTTAAAAACTACTCTTCTCCATTTAAAGCTCCAAAGCATAACAGTGCCACCAAATTCAGTAGCATAATTTTTTTCTTCTGTAGAAAAACTGCTTCAAATTGTAATTCTTATAACATTAACCCCTCAACTCTCAAGATCTGTTATTATTAGTAATATTGACAATAACTAATTCCTATTCTTCCATCTAGCTGTAACAAATTTGCTTTAAAATTAGTTTAGAGAATTTGGCGTTGGATCAAAGAAACTCCTCCCTAAGAAGTTTGAATATTATCATAACCTGTTTGTTGGATGATGTGTATTTTTCCGAGATTGAAAGAGTTAACCCTTTGACTCCCAGATCAAATTTGTAATTCTCCCTACTGTCAACCATACAAATTCTTTTAATGTCAATTCAAAGAATTTAGTATTGGATCAGCTAATGATCCCTAACTTGATATATTTCTTTATTCTCATCACTTATGTGGTTGATATTGTATTGATATTGTAAGCAGAAATTCTGTCTTGGTCACTTCTGAGATTGAAAGAGTTTAAGAAGTTTCCTTCCTTACCTGAGCTTGCTAGGGTAAAGAGGGAAACTTCTGACAAATCTGATAGATTAGACTCCTTCTGACCCATTGTTAGTATAATTCATATGTGGAAACATTTTTGTTTGCTAGTCTAAAGGCAAGAATCTTTGAACTAGTTTACAGTAACTCAAAGAATTTTTCCTTTTTCCCTTTAATTTATAAAAATGCATGGCTGTTATCAACAAGGTTGAAAGTAGGAATGTCATTTGGCTTAATTAAAGAGTCCCCTCTTTTTTACATATGTTGTGGTTAATAAGAGATGTGTCATAAAGAAAAGTTTTTATGCAATAAGTTTTTTCCTTTTTCTCAAAGCTGGTGTATTATCTTCATGATCTCGTGTTTTATTCTCCTTAGTGGGATGCAGGCTCAATTGTTCAGATGGGTTGGTCTGTTACTGAAGATCTTCTGTGTGTAGCTGATGATGGCACTGTCTTGGTTTATGACATTCATGGTGCCATCAAGAAAACTTTAACCATGGGACAGGTTGGAAATATGAAAATGATTTTTGTCTCAACTACAGTGGTGTACATTTTTAGCATACAGTGTACATATAGTATTACATGTACCTTTCACGACCACTTTAAATAATTTCTTTGAATCCATGGGCCTTTTGTTTTAAGAATCTTGAAATCTGGTTTTTATGTGTATATTTTTCTAAAAAAATTTGGAATGACTAAATTTCCTGATTGATTCTTAGGATATCAGAATTCACCTCACCAAATTGCTTACAGTACTTTCTTTTTTTTAGGATGCCAAGGAATCAAAGGTTATTGATTGTAAAATTTATAGCTTTGCTGGACGGACAGGTATAGCAGTACTGACTGGTAGCTACCACTTTTACGTGGCCAACAATGTGGAAGAGGTACGAAGTCGACGGTTTTTTGACCCCCCAGGTAATAAATTTTACCTATCATGTTACTGCCATTTGAGTGTGTAATTGTGCAAACTTATCATCCAGGGCCAGGTTGTTCAAAGTTGGGTTAAGATAACCTAGGGTTAGTGTGAAATCTGATTTTAGATTTGGAAGCTTTAAAAGAAAATTCAATACCTTTCCTTTTGGCCACAGTTCGATGATTGGATGTCCTAAAAAGGAACAGAGGAAATTATCTGAAAAAGGCTTTCGAACAAAGGAATAAAGAAATCCAGATTGAAATTTAACACTAAGTTAGCACTAATTGGACTCAAACAACCAGGCACTGCCTTGTCAATAAGAAGGTACTCTGATACTCTTTCTCTGACCCATCTTTCATATGCAAATGATGTTTGCATGTTTCGCTCCAACGAATGTGTAATTAATGTAAGTGTAAAAATGCTCAAAACTAACCTTTTGACTTCTATGCAAATGACAAAAAAGAATTCAGGACTTGAGTTTTTCTTTTGCTTGCTATGCTGACACAAAGGAATGCATGTGCTTTTAATCATGTCGCATGTCACATGCAAGAGTTATGTAAAAGCTAATCAGGCACTTTAAGAGGATAAGAATGCAATTATCGCACAGCACCTTCTCGTCAAAGTAAATTTTGTTTCCATGATCTGATGGCAAGTTATTGAAAACTTTGTGCAGAAAAAATTTAAACTTACAGGCAAGAGTTAATATTTCATTGGGGTTGATATTTTTTTCTCTACAATTTTTTTGTCAATTTTGTACTTTAATAAGCCAGGTACTCTGTTCTTAGTAGACGGGTCTGGTGCCCAGGACCCAACTTCTAATAAAAACCCTGATTTTCTAAAGTTGCCATTTGGCAACCTAAAATTGCAGATTGGTAAAAAGGCAGACAAAAAAGTTTTTCTTCTCTGGAGGAAAACAAATAAAAGAAAAGATGGAAAAGGATGTTTACTTGCAGTATAACCTATGAGTAATAATTATTTCATGCATATCTTTGCCTTGTTTTAACTTCAGTGAGTGAACTCCTTGAGTAATAAATTGTAATAGGTAATTTGTTAGTAAAATACATGTGTAAAGATTAAATAAGTAAATTAATCATAATGATAATAATAATTATTATAATAATAATATTAATAATAACAGGATTAAAGGAAAAAAAAAAGAATTGGCATTGTAACCACTAAAGATTAGTACTGTGAGTATTGTTACTATTGCTAGTATTGCTGTGTCCCTCCATGGTTATTAACATTATTCTAATTGTTCTTTTATTGGAAGTTGTTGTTGTACGCTTGATTGATAAAGAAGGTTTGGAAATGAAAATCTAAATAATTAAAATTATGATAAAAAGTTAAATTGTGATAGTACATTGTTTATAACTGTTAATCCCAGCTTGCCAAACTGGAAACTATGGTCGCAAAATAGATGCCAAAATTGTTGTCGTCTTACCATGGTGAGCAGAATGATTGCAGCTTGGAGCGCTGTCATCCACAATGTGACATTATGACACAGTGATGATACAAGTTTCCCTCTATTGAATTTTTGATAGGGTTGGATGCCCCACCAAGCAGCTGGGTGATAATGCCTCATGAGAGAGGTTCTTCTTTGCTTGTGGCAATTGATCATCTCCTTTACCTTACAGAAAAAAGTCAATGTAACAGACAGGTTCGTTAACACTTAACACCCTAACATCAGTATGCATATTCTCTATACTGTTCTCTATACCTTTCCTCAGGTGCTGGCAAGGAGAATTTGTTTAACAATCAAGAGCTTTTTTAGTTGGTGATCATTTCCTTCATTCTCGTGACCTTAATGTGTGATTCAGGGGGGATATTGTAAGGAGAAATTAGATGTTAGTCACTCTTACGGGGTCAAAGGGTTGATAAATGCACATATGCATCCTTTTTTTGGAAACAAAGTTCTAGAACAGCCTTAGCTTCATATTCATCACTGCAAGGAGGAAAAGATAGGAGGGCCCAAGTAAATCACGTGGAGGCTTACTAGAAATTCACCTCCTGCTTACTAGTCATGAAAAAAAAAAAAAATGAAAAATGTATTTTCCAGGTAGGAAGGTGCCTGAAAAATGCTGTCAGTGACTTCTGATTGACTGCTAGATTCTCCTTCCAGATTGTCTTGTATTTCCTTGTGGAACAGAGGGAGAATTTGATGTTGCCTCAAAAGTCACTCAGTGCTTCATTTTTTTTCACTTAGAACACCATTTTCTTAGTAAGCCTAGAGACAAATTGTGTGCATTCTTTGTGACCCCCTACCTACTACTTTCAGTTTAATATGTAAATAAGAAAACACTAGAAATGCTTGGTACAGATTGTTAGCACATTGACTTTGCATTTTTTGCTTCAAAGGTATCTAAATGGCAAATTTAATGGTAAAAGATAAAAATAGAAAATGATTCAACAACTAGGAAAACTTTGAACAAATAATAACAAACATTTCACCCAAGTGGAATTAGAGTGTATTACCTTGTAGAAATGGAACTAGAAAAAAGAAACACTTATAATACTCAATGTATGTTGTGTTTATTGTTGTCATCCAGACTGTAAATTTCAAGGAAGGACCAGTAAATTCCATTACAGAGATGGCAGTATCTTATAACTGTGAATACCTGGCAATGTTCACAGATACTGGATTGCTATGGATTGGATCTGCAGATTTGGAGGTTTTTTATTTTTACTTGTTTGTGACTGAATGAATTAATGACTTAGTGACTGGTTGATGGATTGATTGATTGATTGATTGATTGACTGATAAATTGATTGAATGATTGATGGATTGATTATCTAATTGATGAATTGATAAACCAATTGACTGATTGACTGATTGATTGATCAATTGAAAGATTGATTAATGGATAAGTTAAGTGAGAGATTGTCAATAGTAGATTTTTTAATCACTCACACTATTTTTAATTGCTATTTTAAACCCTTTTTATCTTGGAGGGATAACCTTTAAAAGTATATGTTGAAGGGGTGATGTCAAGTCATTTTGAAATGACTTTAAAGTTGGACTTAAATGATACTGAACATAAGTTTAAGGCAAGACTTTTTTTTAAGATTAACAAAGTCTGGCATACACTGTAGCTCTTTTTGCTCCATAACTCCAGTAGGTGATCAATGAATAACTTCTCAGTTCAATTTCAATACAATTTACAGCAATCAGATGACAAGAATACACACATTTGCTGGCTGGAACTCCCCCTCTTGAAATTACACCAAACTGTCTTGAACTGTTTTATCAGGAAATGTATAACAGCTGACAGAGAAAATTGCTATTTAGATCTTTGGAGTTAATTGTGGAGGTCTAGTCTCAAAAACCACCCAAGGCTTGTAGACAGACTCCTTAACAAACTGTGTATGTCCTTTCTGTTTGCAATAGAAAGTCTACTGTGAGTACAGCACTGCTTGTCTTTCAAGACCCAAACAGCTGGCATGGTAAGCTGTCTGACATATTTTAGTTTCTAGCCTGGTTGGGATGGGTAGAATATGGGATGGGAAAATAGTTTAGAACTTTTATGCAGTTGTGACTTCATGGAGTTAACTACATTGTATTAAGGACAACTTCGATTGGGTGAAAGAAAATGTGTGAACCATTTGTGGTAAGTGTAGAACAAAATATCCCCTAGGGAGATGCAAACCCCTGATAACCCTGATTTGACAGTCAATCTTACTAGTAACTGAGCAATTTTTTTTTTTGTTGGGGGGAGGAGAGTGGGGGTATGGCAAACACGTCTTTTGAAGGGGGAGATAACTCTAGTTTTCAATGGATAAATTAGCCTATAGGAGTTGACAAAATGTACTATGATACCCACCGGATAGAGATTTATCCAGAAGATAGCATTAAGCACCCTTCATGCAACCATGGCCAAATGTTGGTTACTCCAAGCCTGTTCCTGGCATGTAGTTAACAAAACAGAAAAAAAATAATAAATGGTGCAATAGTAATGGTGGAGTGAAAAAGCAGGTAAGGCTTGGGTTTTGTTGGGCTCTTTGCCTGGAACTGCCTAATCCTCTGATCCTCAGTTTTCTTACTTCGCAGGTGTGCCATGGGTGCAGTCATCTGTTACTGGGAAGATTATTTAGATGTGATTGGACCAACAAAAGACACTGTTCGATATCCTTTAAACAAATGCTGTTTTAAGAGCACTTAGAGATTCAACTCTCTCTTGGTCAATATCTGTGAAAATGATGTTGCTAACAGCTTCAGTCCCTCCAGATGGATGTGATAAAAGCAAGAACTTTGAGATTTTACTCCTTAGCTGTTTGAAAGGATTAGTATGGTGTTCTTTTACTAAATTCTTCCAATGATTTTTATACCTTGTTATACAGACGGGCATTGATACTTACATTTATTTCCATGATAAACCATCATTGGCACATCAGTTAAATCTTAGATCCTGTGAGTTTAAGGGTTCATTGGTTACTCAACTGGGTATTTCTGTAAACATTTATAAGAAACTGTACAGCTTATACAAAATTTTAAATCTGTTTATTTAGAGTTAGAGTGCTTTTTGATCAAATATTGTAAAATCAAAACTTTCCGGTGATCACGTCTAACCAGAACAGAGGTGAGCATTTGCAAAGAACAAAGGAGACCTCAAAGTAAATGTAAGTCAACAATAGTAACCCTTTAACTCCCATGAGTGACCAAGACAGAATTTCTCCTTACAATATCAATACAATATCAACCAGATAAATGATGAGAATAAAGAAAAATATCAATTTGAGGATAATTAGTTGATCCAATACTAATTAGAATTCTCTGAACTAACTTTATTGTATAGTTGACAGTAAGGAGAATTACAAATTTGGTCTGGGAGTTAAAAGGTTAAATGCAGGAAAATCTGGACGACCATGTAATTGGTTTTAGTCTTAATTGTTATACATGTATGGAATGGTAAAAGTTCTTTTAGACAAATTGCAGAGCATAGTGAAGGGAATTGATGCAGTCTTGGGTTTCTTTTGTGACTTAGAATTGAAGTTTGCTCAGTAGTTTTATGATGCATTACCTTGACAAATGCGACATATCAGATGGACAGCACAGTGCACTTGGTACAGGAAGTGGATGGAGTGAGAATTATTGGCAAAGAGACTCATGAACTGTTGCAGAAAGTTCCTGGTAAGTCATGCAATGTGTTTCGACATGTTAAACTACCCTTTTGTGCATTAAGTCTACTTGAGTTAACCCTTTAACTCCCAGGAGTGATCAAGACAGAATTTCTCCTTACAATATCAAGCAGACAAGTGATGAGAATAAAGAAAAATATCAATTAGGGGATTATAAATTGATCCAATACCAAATTCTCCATGCTAACATCACAAGAACTGTATGGCAGACAATAAGGAGAATTACTAATGAGATCTTGGGAGTGAAAGGGTTAATAACGATTTTTCTATTCCTCTACCCCCTTTGTATTCTTCTGTATTCTCGCGCGTGATTTCACAAATTAGTCAATCACATAAAAGAACTCGAACGTTGACTCTAGAAAACCGACGTGGACACTTTTCGCGTACTTTGTTGTTTGTTTTTTCACGGAGTTAAGCTGTTTTTGAGCTTTCGTTCGCGCAAATTTGTTGCCCCTTTGTGTGGAATTTAAGAAGTTTTGGAGTTTTTATTTTAGCCAAATGTTGTGGTTCATTTAACAAGTTTAATACATGTTTTCGACGGAGTTTGGGCTCAAGCCTCTTTTTTCGTAAATGGGTTTTTTACAGGCACTGTGAAAATAAAGTGTTTTTCCTTTATTCCTTATTTATGATCAGGACTCGGCCAGATCTCGTACCCAGAACTCCCGACCGGGAGTTCAGAGCAGTAACCATTCGGCGCCGCGTCTCCCACATAAAATGATACTTAAACAAAGCAAGATTTATACCACATGACAGATCGTTTCATTGTACTTGCCTTTTACTTTGAATGTACTTTTTTGTTACCCTTTTGGCTCTAATAATTACCCAACTGCATTAAAAGGCCCTGGTTGTTTGAAGCTTATGTTAGGCTAGGCCAATTGATTCACCAGAGGGTTTGTGTTGCAAGGGTAGAACCAGAGCGAATAGCAAACTCCTTGGCCAAAATGAGGCAAACAAACCGAACTACCCTCACGCACCTATTAACACTTCTTGGAGACCAATGCATTGTTTGAATACTTCGCTAAAGAATGCACTTACGGGAAGGAGGAGCAAGATCAAATGGGCAAGTCAGCAACAGAGAATGCAAAGCAAAAGCACAGTATCCCCTCCCCTCTTCTTTTCCTTCATTCACGCAAAGTGTATGGAGCATCTTCTTAAAATATTTAGTTCGGAAAGTATGTATACAACATCATAAGAAACTTCACCTTAGCAATATCACCGACTTTTAACTTTCTCTTTTTTTTCATTTGTCATCCTTTCAATTGCCAGCGGCAGTGGAGCAAGTGTTCAAAATTGGTTCAATGGAACCTGGGGCCATGTTGTATGATGCATCTAAAGAATTTGAGGCAAGTGATTACAAATTACAAGTTGATCTCACTGTGCGACATACTGTCAGTTTATTTGTTGAGTTTTTGTTCGATCGATCTCAATTTATGGTTAAGATTACGAAGTTCACTGAGCCACGTGCTAAATGTGTGGGCGTGGACGGGTTGAACACATGAATTCGATTCCTCTTTGTTAATGTCAGAGAAAGGAAAGAACGAAACAAGAGGAAAAAGTATTCCCTGATGATTTGACTTACCCTGAATATTCATTTTGTAAGCTCCTGAGAGATGCTTTTGTGGTTTTACCGTGGAACTTTGTCAAACTTCAGTCTCGAAAGACAAGAGCTGTGTTTTCACAGCTCCCCAAACTTACAAACGTATTAAGGCCTATTTACACGGCACGACTTTGTCGCATGCGACAAGCTTACGACAAGCTTACGACAGGCCTACGACATGACTTAAGAGTCGTAAGCGAGTTGTAGGTTTGATTTACACGAAACAATTCGTGTCGTAAGCCTGTCGTAAGCTTGTCGCATGCGACAAAGTCGTACCGTGTAAATAGGCCCTTATAGTCCCAATATTCAAGTGTCACCTCTCAAGAAACACTTTTTTATGGCTGCAGAAAAAGAGTGCTAGAGCCGAGGAGTACATTCGCATGATCAAGGATCGACTTCCAGAAGCTGTACAGCAGTGCATCCACGCAGCTGCAGGAGAGTATGAGCCTGCAGTACAAAGAGGTCTTTTGAGGGTAAATAAACTCTTAATTTTTTGTTTTGATTGGAGTTATTATTAGCAGAGTTTGTAGCTCGTTGTTGCTGACCAGTTCAAGTTTTAAAATTTGTCTTGAGTGATTCTTGATACTTGTTAAACAAAAATCTGATATTTGAAAAGAACGTAGGCATAATCTATTACTCCGTGCTCAATTGATTTTTGGCGGAAAGGACAGAGAGTTTTTTTACACTCTCAACGCAGTCCTTAAGTATTTTAATTGACGCATAATGTAATCATTTAAAAAAATAGAGCTTTCAACAATTGTCACAAGCTTGTATCGTGTTTGCAGCCGGATACTGTTTGTTCAACAAAGCTGCAGAAATCTATTTTGCGCGTGTGGTCCTATTGAAAGCTTCATTTGATACAAGCCTTTTTGTCATGAGATAGCGTGAGAGAATTGTTTAATCTAGAGTTCGATCGTCTTTGCTGTCTTTATTGTTCACTATTGTGAGCTACTTCCTTTTTGCCTTCCAGGCCGCGTCATTTGGTAAAAGCTTCTTAACTGACACGTCTCCGCAGGCATTCGTGACAATGTGTAGAACTCTGAGAGTTTTAAATGCTGTGCGGGACTACATGGTCGGTGTGCCACTCACATATGGCCAGTATCCTTTTAAAGACTTTGAAGTGATCAACAGTCAACTTCTTGCAGCAGTTTTATTACGTTACCTAGCAAAAAAGTGTTGATAATTTATCAAAGTATCAGCGGAAGGATTGGAACTTGACATAACACATTCCTGATCCCATCTTGGAAGTTTAAGGATCAAGGAATACAATGTTATGCTCATGATTCGATTGAATTCCTATTAGAAAATTTTCAGGAAAAGTTGAAGTTTGATTTGGTTTCTACCTGGTCACTGTCGCAGATTTATCTGCGTTAAAATCTAGAAAATCTTGAAGGAAACTAAGGGACGCAAAAAAATACGTACTGGAAAATGTTTAAAAGACTAAGTAAATTGCATTTGGGTAATCGTGGAAAATGATAGCTTCGCACGCAGACGTTTTTGGGCTTGCTATGCATAACATGTTGGAGGAATGCGTGACGTGTCTGTGCTCTCTTATTCCACGTTAAGACCTTAACACAGTCTGTAGACTGGAGAAGCTTATAATGAAAACCCTGATCGACAGGTAAGAATGCGGTTTCGCATTTTAAACTTTTTTGAGTTCATACCCTAAAAAATCGGCTGTGACTTGATCATATTGTTAGCGGACGTTTACGTAGCATGAAGCTATCAGATTTTTAAAATTCTTCTTTCCTTGAGGCCTTTGAAGAAGGAAAAAGTCCCGATCATTGCCTTCTATTTCTTTAGTATGGAAATTATTGGAAAGAGGAAACTACCCTACATTTGTTTCCTGACGTATTAAAAGTTCTTTGGTTAATAATCGTGTTTTTAAATCAGTTTATTGGCTCAAGTATTTCATTTGTTTATCATGTTAAATATTGGCTCATTTAGGTAATTTTAAGGGAATATTACATCAACTGAATTATCGGTCTTGAGAGTGTATTAAGACGTGAACTTAAGTAATAAATTTACGTCTTAATCGTGTGAGTTTTATTTAAGTGAGATTATTTTACTCATTTCTCTTCTTTTAGACTTGTTTTACGACGTCACTACTGTCTGGCCATTCGGATCTGCGATTATTTAAAGATTCCTAAAGGGGAAGGAGCCAGTCGTATTCTTGGACACTGGGCTTGTTATAAAGTATGCTTCTAATTAAGAGGCGCTTGTATTAAGGAAATCATGGTGCACACTGATTTTTCGCTGTTCTTGATTGATAATACTAAAAATGACTTAACCCTTTAACTCCCGAAATGTGTTTGTTAATTCTACACTCTAGCTGCTACACATTACCTTGTAAGTTAGGTACGATAATTTGGTGTTTGATCAAGATAACAACTTCTACCTGATAAGTTCTACTATTCTTACCACCTATTTGTTGAATAGCGTTTGGGTATCATGCAGGGAAATTACATGTTAATCACCCCTAGGAGCTAAAGGGTTAAACGTAATGTTTCCCTATTTGTGGTTCAAAAGGCATTCTGTCGTAGACTAAGAATGGGTTCTTAGGATTGTTTTCTTTGTATGAAGTGTACACAGTTGCTCCACAGTTTGTTATGATTATTACGTTCACTACGTTTTTAACTTTCCTTCTCTCTTTAAGTTCCACAAATCTTGACGTCTAGCATTACATTCCAATTAATCAAAGTATACCATCTGAATTCACTTGGTCAGAAAAACTGAAAAGTAGGCCTATTTCAAATCACAAAGAAAAATTCATTTGTAAAAGTAACGATTTATCAGTTACTTTCCTAGAAATTTCCTAGCAATATCTAATCAATCATTTCTCGCCTTTCCCAAGATACTTACGGTGCAAATGGTTAGAATTTTCAATGTCACCACCTCTTCAACCAAATCGTTTCAGTTTTTATGATTAAATGGTCTGTTGTTATTAACTAATTGATAAGACTCCTATCATCTTCCGTCAGGTTCAACAAGCAAATGTTGATGACGAGGAGATAGCTCGAGCCATCAATTCCAAACTCGGAGAGACCCCTGGGATATCCTACTCGGAGATCGCGTCCAAAGCAGTGGACTGTGGGAGAACCCATCTTGCTATCAAGGTTGGTCCTGCTGTTTTAACAAAATGATCAAGAAGGATTTTCTCCTCACACGCAAGATGGAAAAGTCTTGGGGTCTAAAATGCATGTAGTGTCTATTCGCTTTTTGTGCCCTTTCTTAGTGATTTCCATGTTCAGTTTCATTTATGTGTAAAGTCGAAGGAAACATCGCTGAGCTGTCAATAATGATTTCCAAAACGATACCACCAATGAAACTCCCCAACTTGGAGCGATACTAGTGAAACTCACTGAATGAGAACAATGTGACGAGATGCAATTGCAAAGGAAAGGTTATAGAGTAGTTGCTTCACATGGCCTCAGGTTTTAAGGATCTTACAGTATATCTCTTTTTCTAACAGCTGCTGGACTATGAAGCAAAGGCTGCTGATCAAGTCCCACTGCTCATGCGTATGAATAAAGATGACTTAGCGCTTGATAAAGCGATCATGAGTGGTGACACAGACTTAGGTAAGCAATGAGCATGCGCACTGGTATCAGCAGATAGCCCTTAGGAGTTAAAAGCAACTGGTTTACTGCGATAAAACAATGTCAGTAATACTCACTTCCGTTCCCACAACTGAGAAAGTTTATTTTGTCAAACTTGCGATTAAATTATTACTTTAAAGTGATTCCTACCCTGAGGATAAACAAGTTTGATTGATGTCACCTTTGATTTAAATTTGCTACTATTGGAAACAAGACTCTGTAAGATTCTTAACGAAGGTTTTCTTTACAAGAATAATAATAATAATAATAATTTATTAGTTGTATAGCCCTATTCACATGTACAGATCAATAGTGCTTTACACTGAATAAAAATTAAAAACCTTATATATCTAAATAAAAATTTACAATAGTAATGGTAGCTAAAAATATATAAGAATAAATTATTTTAATGTAATATATCTGAGTTAATGATTACAAAAAGCTTCATTAAACAGAAACGTTTTAATAGCTTTTTTAAATTTATCCAAACACTTAATCATTCTAATTTCATGAGGAAGTCTGTTCCATAAGTATGGTGCTGCTGCCTGAAAAGACCGATCTCCAAATGTCTTCAGCATCTTACCCTTAGGGGGCTCTAAGTAAAGACCGTCATTAGATCGAAGACAATAAGAAGATTTTGATTTAATAGATATAAGGTTGTTAATATATAACGGAGCTAAATTATGAACCGCTTTAAAAGTAAGTAAAAGAATTTTAAATTTAATGCGAGCCTGGATTGGAAGCCAGTGTAACTCATATAGAATAGGAGTAATATGCGAGTACCTTCCAACGTTCAATAGCAGTCTTGCGGCTGCATTCTGTACACGTTGTACTCTAGCTATCAGTTACTTTGAGGCACCATACAAAAGACTGTTACAATAATCTAATCTATTCGTTATAAACGCATGACCTAAAGTATGGAGACTGTCTTCGTGTAAATATTTCTTAATGCTTCTAATGTTATGAAGATAAAAGAATGCAGATTTGCAAATATTTGTAATATGCTTAGACATGCTTAGGTTAGCATCCAACCAACAGCCTAGATTTTTAACCTCGGAGCTATTATTAATTACCGAGTTGCCAACGGAGATACTGATTGGCTGTAGTTTAGATAATTGTTGTTTGGAGCCTATTAAAATCAGTTCAGTCTTGCTATCATTAATTAACAGTCTATCATGAATCATCCACTTCCTGATCTTTTCAATACAGTTCTCCATTGCTTGCAAGACTTGGTCTTGCGATGTAGTATTAGGTTTAAAACTCAGATATAACTGGGTGTCATCAGCATAACAATGAGCACAAGGAAGCTCGTGTTCAATGATCTTAAAGAGCTTGGATGCATATATAATAAATAGAATCGGTCCAAGACACGACCCTTGAGGAACTCCGCAGCCTAAATTGAATGGGTTAGATATCGATCCCTCGATGTCAACTTTTTGCATCCTGTACAGTTTAAAAGCGGGTCAGTGGAAAGATCTTGAGCCATAACGTCGAGTCTTGTACCAATATCAGTGATTTTTTGAACAAAGTACGAGCCCATCCTATTAGCTAATTCAAGCTTATCATCGCAAGGTGGTAGCACAGTGTTCTTTTTCCTTTGATTCAAAAGAGTTTTCACAGCTGCAAAGAGCTTTTTATGTATAATGTATAGTTTTAAACCCTGTGACCCCACAGAGTGACTAACATCTAATTTCTCCTTACATTATCACCCCTGAATCACACATAAAGGTCTGAGAATTAAGGAAATGATCACCTGCCAAATAGGGTTTTGATTTTAAAACAAGTTCTCCTTGTCAACACCCTGGAAATGGTACGGAGAACAGTATGGAGAATATGCATACTGATATTAGCGAGTAAAAGGTTAAGCAAACTCCTTAATTGGATATCTTAGCCGTTTTGTTTCCATCTAACCGCAAGTCCTGTCGCAAATCCGGTGATTTAAGCGTCTTTTTAGAGCCAATTTAACTTAAAGGGAAATTTGTTGATGACTTTTTTGTGATAAGCTATGCGTGACATTTGGAGGATGTAAACATGACGTATATTTTCAGTGTACATGGTTGTGATGCATTTAAAGGACAATTTGACTTTGGGAGAGTTCCTGATGGCCATACGTCACAGGCGTGTAGCCCTCAGCCTCTACATCAAGGTGAGGGTTTTAAAAATTGTGGATCAATTGCATGATAGCACAGCGAGGTGGTCCAAGTGGTTTTTGTACCTTGGACGTGTTCAATTTTAGCAGGTGTTTCCAAGGGCGTTAACATCAAGTTTCAAATTAATGTCTCATTGGCTTTAACTGAGAAATATCTCGTGAATTTACCCAAAGCTTCTGAAATTAAAATATGTTGTATGCATTGTTAATCAAATAGAATTAAGTTTGTTAAATTATTTTTACTTGACTGAGTGTCTAATTTAAGCTGCGATTCAGCTGTTGGGCATGCATGATCAGAGCCTTGTTTATAGAATGCCTGAATACGTGAAATACACCTGCAAACCTATTCTTGACGAACTGTTCCTCAGTGCATGTACACATTGCGCACCTTATGCCTTGCGTGCCATATGTACGCCTTGTGAGCCGATTTTTTACTTTCGTTATCCGGTCGTGAAGAAGGTGAGAAACCCAGGATGCATAAACGCTTTTCTTCACTGAAAATTGATACATGCAGCTTTTTGAAGACTTGTGATATGCTGACCGTTATCATCAAGACGACAGGAAAAGAAATACTGCTGTTCCAGAAATGTTTCTTGGAGTATAGATATCGAGCGTACATGTATGCTTTGCAACTTTATATCTATTTCTGTGAACCCATAAGTTCTAATCGTGTTGATATGTACGATTCGCGGACCTTTTTTCACTTGCAGTATTGTAAAGAACAAGACCGCCGCACACTCGTGGACTTGTTTTACCAGGACGATCAGTTTCTGAACAGTGGCAACGCGTTTGTTCAAGACAGCTACAGCGAAAAGGTAACGTCAGGATTTGATATTGGATACATAAGATGCATGCCTAATTATAAGGACTGAAATGCGACGGGTTTTAGAGCACAATTAAAGTTAAAGACTGGAACTTCCATCGTAGCGCGATGAGATTGCAAAAGTTCCGTTCGTCGGAAGCTTGCACCGCGGAAAAATAAATTTGTTCATGCAAAACGACATTTAACCTATTAGAGACTAGGAAAAATCAGTGTAAAGAGTGAGAGACCCGTCATTATTAATCGCCGAGGGTTGAAGGATTTTGCTTGTGTTACGATAATCATTTACCGGATCTCCCCATAAGGCTCTCTAAGATTCTTATGATACCCTCTCATTTATCAGTAAATTGTCAGTCAACTTTCTATAGTCCTCTTTTATACTCTGCCAGAGACGACTGATCCCTCCCCGCTCCGTTCCCCCCCTTCCCCCTCCCTCACGGGGAAGGTTGAAACATATTACGAATGACGTGCAAGATGCACAAAATGTGATGTAGTTCCATTGAATAAAAATAATAATGATAAGCCATGGTTATTGGTAACACTCTGTGGAAATACGGACCATCGAAAATTATAGCGAAGATTTCATTCCCCTTTCCTTTAGACGCTAGAAGCCAAGAATAAAACGTTGTCGAAGGCGCAGATGTCTTACCAGCAAGGGAACTTTACGTTTTATGCAAAGGTAAGTGTTGGTTATCTCGCGCCGTTATATCAAAGTCAATGTCTGGAATTCAATAATTCCTCGTGGGGAACTAAAGCCGTTTTTTCCAGTTTGTCACCTTCGCGAAAAAAATGTCTAAACATTTCTCTCCAGAGGTGAACAGTTTTTGATATTGTTGTAGCTGTTGTCAAAGAAAATATTTCAATGCCCTGGTCAGTGCTTGAACCATGGATAGAAGCAAACAAATTCACTCATTGATATGCGTCTTTTTTTGTTTTTTTGATTTGGATTCATTCTCAGTTTATTTATTTCCTTACGTGATGACATTTGGTCACGCGATAAGGATTTTTTTATAATAGTTTCTCTCAGTGGAGTGCAAAATAAACTTGTGGAGTGTATTGCAATCATTTCGAGGTTTTTGGTCTCATGTAGGCAACAGAAGAACACATAAAACTCATGGAATATCAAGATAAACTGACGGAAAAGTACAGAAAGACGTTCATGGATATGTCTTTAAGTGATACCATTTACCAGGTATGAATTCATGTAGCATCCAGACTTTAACTCCTAAGAAAGACTTACTTTAAACTTCTCCTTGTGATCCAAATATGATGCCTCGCAAACGGGTTGTAAGAATACACAAGCCTATCAGCTTGAGGTTGTTGCCTTGCTGTATCACCAAATACTCCTCCCTAATTTGCAAGGAAATGTTCGGCAGTCACTAGGGAGAATTAATAATTAGATCCTGGTTGTTAAAGGTTCAAAGTTGTGTGATTAGATGTGATTATGGGTTCAACCCCTGTTTAGTAGGAAATGAGAGGCGTTTATATTGATAGAAGCTCTTTAGAAACAAGGTTATCGCTTTTGCAGTGTTGGAATGCTTCAGAGAAAATCGTTTTTTGTTTTTCGTTCAATAATAATTAATTCATAGACAGTCTGAACCACCGAAACATCGACAACTCTTTCTAGAGAATACGTTGTTTTGTTGCAGTGTGTACTTCTCGGAGACTTAAAGGCAGCCGAACAATTGAAGAAAGAGTTTAAAGTTCCAGACAAAAGGTTTGTTGCTGAACTGTTCTCTTCGAATACATGGTGTGAAGCGAGCGCGAGGAAAGTGCGCGGCGAGCGAGAGGAAAGCATGAAGGGTAAGTCATTCGCGAGATGAGGAGTGCTCCTCCGCTCGCGCGTGTTTCGCCCCCCGCGCTGTCCTTGCGTTCGCCTTGCGCCTACCCCGCCCATTCCCTGCCCTCGCCTCGCGCCTCGGAGCGTCCGGAGTATTAATCGGAAGGTCGTAGGTTCGACTCCTACAGGAAGCACTCGGAATTCTTTTTCTCCGAGTGCGCTTATGTCATTCTCCGAGGAACATCTTCGTTCCCTTTTCTCTTCCCTTTAATCGCTGAAATCAGAGTTTATTTTCTTGCTTGATTTATATTCTGGTGATTCCAAAGCAGTCCTACCCAAATTTCACCGAACATTCAAGTAACTTAATGATAGTTTTATTAGCCTTCTATACTTTTTTATTGCACAGGTTCTACTGGCTGAAAGTTAGGGCACTTGCTGAAAGTAAAAGTTGGTTGGAACTAGACAGGTTTTCAAAAGCGAGAAAATCTCCTATAGGATATGAGGTGAGATTTTGCGTTTCTGAAGTAAGTTTTCATAACTTGCTCTCAAACTGTGTTTCATTCCTCCTCGATCCTGTCGCTCTTAAAGCAAACTGTTGTTACTTGAGTAAATCATCTTGTTGTGAACCCTTACATTCAGTTCTTGGTATTGCCCATTTTAGTTGTGTTGTGCTGAAAACTCTCTTGTTGGTGTTGTTTTTAGTGTAAGGTCAGAATTAGTCTTTGAGAAGTAGTTTTCAACGCCTTTTCTCTAAGGGTGTTGTTTATTATTATAATTTATTGAAGTTGTTACCAAAATACTCAGTTGTGGAGAAAGGCAACATTTCTGTGATTTTAAACGTTTTTCTTCCTTCATACAGCCATTTTTCGATGCTTGCCTTGAATTCGACAGCAAAATCGAGGCAGAAAAATACGTCCCTCGGGTTCTGCCAGAGAACAAAGTGGCCTGCTTTGTCAAACTTGGGTATGAAAACCTTTCTTATATTTCATTTCCCTTCTCCAGAAACCTTATGAATTTCATCGCGTCATCAAAAAAGAACACACAAAAATTTACTTTTAAACGCATTATGAAATCCAAAGAGAGACCAAACCATGCGAAACTGTCTAAAAGTGTGCAAGAAACTCGAAGATGAATGCCTTCGTTTTGGAAACAGCTTAGCAACATCGTGGTCCTATTGGCAGTCTTTGTTTGGTTCTGTAGGAAACTTGCAATCTCGCTATCCCTACAAAAATATATATGAGTCAAGAATGCCTCTTCTGTAGCTCCCAAATGTGCGAACAGATCACTAAGAGATAGAGAACCCAGTAACACTATGGTGAACTGTAATCATAGCATAAGCCGACCTTTTTTTCAGGTTATTCTTCAATCTTCACATTTGATTTCATTCTACTTGTTTTTGAAAGATGAAATTCATTTAGAATTTTTCTTTTGCGCATGAAAAAGCTTAGAGATGTTTCTAGCATATACAGGAAGGAATAACTGACAATTTGGGAAGGTCTTTTGAAACCAGTTTGAATTTTCGCGACCTCTTTCGAAGAAAAATTAAGTCACATGGACAAAGATCGTAACTAAAATTATCTTTCGGATATTTGTCTCAAACTTTGATGGTCAGTCTCAAGACAAACTGAAATTTTATAAACCCTTTAGTAACTGGTTTTATTTCTGTTCGCAGGAAATTCGAAGATGCGGCAGAAACGGCTTTTTCTCAGAAAAGCGAGGAGGGTCTGGATCTAGTTCTTGGAAAATGCGCATCATCAAATCGAACGCTAGCCAATCGTATTCAGGAAATGAAGGCTCATTTACGCCAGAGGCGATAACTTTTTATAGAGCGCAAGAAAGTGACCGAATATTTAATTTTAGAAAGTTTTCAATAAAACGAAGCGAAAAAATTAAAAATATTTGGGAAAATTAGATGTAAGACACAAAGGGCCGGTTATTTCCACGAGATCTGTTCGAAACCGCGGTTTTACGCAATCAGTGGGCCTTACAAGGTCTACATAAGAGGGTTGTTTTCATCAAATAATTGTGCTTTCACTGCTAGCTTTCAGCCCCATGGACTCTGTTAACAAAATTTAATGTTCAGATGAAAGATTAAGCTAAATTCAAGATAGTTTAGTGCGTGGTTTTGTTAAACGACCTCGGACTAAACTTTGTTTAAATAACCGGCCCAAAGTGATAGCAAGGTGAAGTCGCGTCACTCAGTCAGATTGACTTGCGCTTTCTGATTGGTCGACGGTCAACTCATATCTTAATTATCACATGCGAGATGCATTTAATACTGAAAACTGCATTTTTTTCCAAATTACCGCCGTGGTATTTTTGTCTCTGTTTCTAGAGTAGTTGGTTTGATAATCACTTGAGAAACTAGAGAAAAACAACTGTGAGATTTAGTGAAACTGTATCATTAAACATTACCTAGCAAAACTTGAAACTTGCGTGAAATTGGCCTTTTGTAACTAGTGGTAATCAGAGAAAGCGAATTGCGCTCGACTCTTGTTTGTTTGGTAGTGTGTTTTTTTTGTTGTTTTATTTTTTGTCGCTGTTGTTGTTTTTGTTTGTTTGTGTGTTCGTTTGTTTGTTTTCGTTCAGAGATTTAAAGATGATTGTTCTTTTCGAGGCTGAGAACCTCTGGTATAATTTTTAGGGAATTAACCAGAAAGGACCACGACGCTTTCGTCCTATTTTGAACATTCCTATTTTTTTTTTAATAGTTCCAATATTAAACTATTGCGTCCGGTGTTACTTGCCTCTCCTTCTTATTCATCGTCCCGGGAAGAAAGAAGGAAATCCAACATGGTGAAAAATAGAGAAAATTATCGATCTCACTTTGCCATTGAAACCTGAAAACGGGTACGGTCTCGTAGCTTCTCGACTTAAAAGCAAGTGTTTCGCTTTGATTATATTTGCATGGAAAAAGAATGGTTGCGCGGATGCACCACGCGTACACTTTTCGCAAAAAACTGAAGAACTACGACCTTGCCAAACAAGTACTTTGAATTTGATGTAAGGATAGGCTGTTCTATAGCTTTTATAGCCACACCTCCTCGTGCCCCGAGTATGTTTCGTACTGCACAACTGCAATGAGTGTTAGTTCAACAGCAACAAGTGACCCGAAATATATATCCGCGAAAGGCGACTCGCCCTGTGATCAGTTTAAACATGGTTGTTCTTAGCTCGCCAACAGATTAACAGAACAAACTAACGTATCAGCCACGCGTTGTTATCTTACTTTAGTACCAAATTCCTCTACCTAGTTTACAAGACGAAGTGTACCAACCGGAAGGGAGAATCAGAAATAGATCTTTGCGGTCAAGAGTTGTACTCTCTTTAACTGTAGAACGTACGTTGGTGCTTAACTGCGCGCGATTCTCCTAGCCTTGCGTAGTTGGTGCGTTACGGACTAAATCGCCTATGATTTTATGGCAGGTTCCTTCCTCATCATATCGGGAAGATCATGGGAACGAGTTTGATTACATCTCCCACAACCCTTTTCGAACGTAGATGAATTCAGCCATATTGCACATGTGGATAAAATGAGAGTACTCTATGCTGGACTAAAAGTTTGGTTATTTGATTATTCGAGTTTATTTAGCGTTTTATTTGTTTGTAACTTGGCAGAGGTAGCCCCTTCATCATGTATGCTTATGGGGCGTTGGCTGGAGTGCTTTGCTTGACTGCAAGCTGCCAGGCTAGGACAATCTGCAGTGTACAGAACATTGAACTAACAATTGAATGAAGGTAAATTTATCATTTTACGTGTAATTTTTGCATTTATTTCGATGTTGTGATGGTAAAACTTAGAGTAGCCGGAAATACCATGCTCTTCCAAGACCTCTCCATTTGTTCCATGTATCTGTGCTCTGAAAAGCGATATAATCTAATTATATCAACAATCACAACTTTTATTAAAATGACATTCAAATTAACTTGTGGCTGGGTAATCTACAGGGTAGTAAGAGTAGATTTTTCACATGATAAAACTAGATTTTTGATCATAGAGATATTTCATATCTCCACTCAATAAAAATTTAATTGGTAGCTCCAAGGTGATTTTTATGTCCCTGAGACCCTCAATGACTAGTAAATGCATGTGAAATATGAGGTCTTAAGGTGGAATATGAGGCAAACTTAATGTTTTCAGACTGCTTTTATTTTCTGGTGATTGCATGGTTACCCAACAACAACGTTCTGTGCTAAATTTGAGGTTATGGGAACAATGCATTTATAAGATATAGGGGAAGGAAGTTTTGTTTCTAAGGGCTAGCTACATTTTTTTATAGCTACAGCCGTGCACCACTTTGCTTCAGGTATATTCTGCACCAAATACAAATTTACACAAACAAAGTGCAGAACATCAAAAAGACTATTAATAATGGTAGAGTCCAATTCGGTCAGCAATCATATGAGTAAGTTAACAAAATCAGATGACCGAGAAGAGGGAGTCTGATTTGATTATCACTTGTATGACTGCTGACAAAATTGGACGACACAAAGTCCTGTTACCAATTGACTAAAACTATGACCAAATTTAAGAAAGAAATTAGTCTTTGATGATGCATTTTTATGAAAAAAAAACAACAGATAACTCAGTAAAATCTGCAACAACAAGGTGTGCGCATGACACGTACTGTCCACGTACAAAGGTATGACATGTCAAGTGTCCTATTACACTTCCCAGTTACAAGCATGACACACATACAACCCTATTATCACTCAAATCAGGCTGGTAACCAATCATGTTTTAGAAATTTGTTATAGTTTTGATTAGAGCCATGATAAAAATATTCTCCAAAGTGAATCCATTTTGTACAGTATGTAGGCTCAGTATCAATTTCTTATTTTCTGAAGGTCAAATGTCTGATGGGTGAATAAGTGGGCCAACTTAAAGATTCAAGCAGATCAAACCTGATGATGTTTGCTTTCCTCTGTGATCAAGCTGTTTTATGAACCAGGTAAACAAATACTTTTTTTATGCCAAGTTCTGTTCTGATGCAATTTAGCAATTGCTTGATGCTGCAAACTTAGTGCACATCAGTGTCAATGTGTGTAGAACATAAACTTGAAATTTACAGTAGACTTGCAGTGTATTATAACATACAATGAAATAAGGTTGATTTCTTTGTCATTTTTCATGGTGTTTTGTAACAGTTGACTGTCTGATTTGTGGGTCCAATAAAGAAAACTTTACAAGATATATGTATCCGAAAGCATAAAGCTGTATTAAAGAGTAATTTAAATCTTAAAAATGGTAAATTCTAGCATGGGGAAGGCCAAAACTAAGAAACATTTAAAAAGAGAGGGCTAATTAGAGCTTCTCATATATTTTTTGGGGACTGACAAAACAATTGACTTCTGTAATGACATCAAGAGATTGGCAAGCTACCTGCCTGTATGGCTGACTGAATGGCTGACCGACGGTCTGAATATCTGTGACTGACTGACTGACTGAGTGGTTGGCTGTCTGGTGTATGGCCAGTTACCTACATCAGGGCTTGAAATTAAAAAAATTCCAAGTTGCCTTTTGGTGATCATCAAAGACAAAATGGTCGCCAAATGCAAAAATGCAGTCACCAGATAGTACAAGAACAGAACCTCAGATTAGAGCCTCATTTAATTGGCATTGTTGTCCGGCTTCTGGTAGATTGTGGCTGTGGTTGTGGGACAGACCAAAATATTTGATCTTGAATAACTTAAAACATGAAAACATGAAAGAAAAAACCCTGGAAGACTTCTGCACGACAATCCTACCTTAAGCAGTAAGCAAACAAAGTAATGAGAACATTTCAGGGTTACTTTAGCCAGGAACAACTGCATCTGTCACATCACATGCAAGAAATCATACAATACAAACATTTTGAAAGACCTTGAAACACTGCTTGTTTGCATACTAACAACAATCATGCTTCCTGGTAATTTCTAGACTGCAGCAAATTATGAAATTCACATTATTACAGTTGATCTATTTAGGTTATTGTTTGCATGTTAATTGTTTGAGTCATTAATAAGAATTTTGTTTGTTAATGACACTACATAGGGTATTAATTTTCTAGAATTTAATAGATTATTAAATAAATAGGTAGCGAAAAGAAACAAATCAAAATACAAAAGTTGAGAAGAAAAAGGACACAATACAATTTTATAAAGACAAAAAAATTTCCATTTGTTCTTGAATTCCTTCTCCTTATTATGAGTGACTGCAATATATTTTTCTAGATTAATTTTTTCATGCACAAGTGAGACAAAATCATCAAATTGGTACGTTATGGTATTTAAAGCGTTAACATATAAGAAATATTTATCCAAAATAATGAGATGGTTGAGGGCCAAATCATAGGTGTGACAGCGAATAATTCAGTAATTCAGCAGCAGTTTCATATTACTAGAGATTGAGTACCACTCCTGGAATCTATTCCAAAAAGATCTTGTGTGCATGTAGTTTATAAACAAATGTCACAGGGCCTGACAGTCAGAAGGACAAAGGGACAGGAGGGCGAGGCAACTTTTTTCAAAGTAACAAGCTATTTTTTGGTAAAATTCAGTGAATGATTTTGTATTGGAACATTATCAATTTAATTTCTCTCACAGCTTTGAATGGTAGGAGGTAAATTTTAGTCAATTTTAGTGTATTCTTCTCTTGTGATAAATAATTCATGACTTTTGGTGTAGACTCATCTCACTTAGGGAAAGCCAGTTCCTTGCAACAGAATCTGTAACAGATCGCTTTTAAATTCAGCTGCCTTTCAACAAAATGTTGCGCCTGCAATCACCATGTAGAAGCCACTGTAATGTTCTCTCAGAAGTCACAATTTGAAAGCAATTTCAAGTTTTAACTTAAAGGTAAACAAACTTAATTTGCATTTCCTTTTGCAGAAAAGCAGAAATGAGACTTGTGAAATTGTTTCTCACCTTTAATCTTTTATTTATTAGAGGAACATGGTTGCTAAAGTGGCAACTAAACTCAAATTTTTAGTTGCCAAGTTAAAAGTTTTAGTTGCATTATTGGCAACCGTATCAGTCGCAATTTTGAGCCCTGTATATGTAGTTGAGAGACTAAGTGACTTAGTGTCTATCTGGCTGACTGATAAGCTGACAGATTGGTGGGCTGACTTACTGATTGAATGACCATATGATGGACTCGCTAACTGACTGACTGACTGGCTGACCAACTTTCTGATGAACAGCTGTTTACATGTAGTTCAGAGACTGACTACCAATTCGGTAGGCCTGTGCACTGACTTACCAGCTGACTGACTGATTGACTGACTGACTGACCTAATGACTGACCAACTGACTGACCAACTGACTGACCAACTGACTGGCTGGTTGATTCTCAATGGCTAAATCTCTGATATCTGACTAAGTGTCTGATTGTCTGATAAATTGAATGAACAATAATTGTGAAACATCATTTCTTACTGACTAGCTGAATGACTGACAACTGACCAACTGAATCTTTTACTTGCTGACTGACTGACTGACTGACAACTGATCAACTAAATCCTTTACTGGTTGGCTGACTGACAGACTGGTAGGCAGAATTACTGACTGGCTAGCTGGCACACAACAGAGTGACTTAAACTTACAGACTCTCTGACTGACTTACTGACCTGTGGACGTTATCAAGGCTAGCAGTGTAGTATTGTTTGTCAAAATCACCCACCAAACAGTCAATGGCTTCCCTGATTGTGAAAATGTAAAATAAGAACAGACAATGAAAATTGTTGTTGTTATTATCGTTAATCCTGTGGAGCCATGCAAATTGGGTATGGATGGAACAGTATCAAACTGAAAGTTCACTCACATGTTCTTAAAGCAGTCAACTATCACAAAATGTAAGAAAAGTGGCAACATATAGTTGTCAGCCTGAGAATTCTTACCATAGTGATACACAAGAAGCAGGAAAATGGACTGAAAATAAAAAAACCGAAGCCTTAACTTGTGGTGCCCAATTTTAGCGTATCGCCATTGAAAGCAAGGAAAGATGCTGAGTCCACCAGCCTGGCCTTACTCTATCACACAAACTTCACCATGGAGCACAAGTCACTATGTGAGGTCATAGATGAGGATGCCGATTACAGAAGCCCTCTCCAATTTGGAAACAAGTAAGTCCAATTTTTAGTGCCAAGAAAATTTTGGGAAAGGTCTCAATTTGGAAAACTCCGCTTGCTTTGTTTTTTAGACCATCTCAAATCATAAGACGTGAATTGTACTCTTTCAAATTTCAACACATGCAAGAGCGTCTTTATTCGGTGCGGAATGTAGTCTCCTTAGCATCCGTTGTTTGGTCTCGTCACGCAACGCGCTCTCTTCCCCCGAGAAGAGACTGAAAAACGGCTGCTAAATCGGATTCTTCGACCTTCTGAGATTTTCTCTCTAAAAGCAAGAGGAGTATTCATCGGCTTAAATAGAACTATAGAGAATTACGTGTAAGCTTGTAGAAACCTTAGTAATGCAACTATCATATTTGAATTTTTCATGCTCTCAGAGGAATTTTTGGTACGAAAGACAATAGTCTGTGGTGGTGTAGTAATAACCCGTCAGCTTAAGATTGAATAGTTCAGTTCTCGAACACCAAAACCAGGAAAGGTTAAATTTAACTTAAGTTTATTTCGACAACAACTTTTTTTTCATATTTTTCCGTAGTCTTCTTGAATTTTTCTTAATCCGTGTTTCTTTCTTCTCGTAATCTGTAGTCGTCAAACAAGTTTAGCGTTAGCTAATGATCTGTTTTATTTTTATTTTCTTGCAGAATGGTAACATCTCTGATGCTCCAAGCGCAAATGAAACAAGGACGTCTCTGATCCCAGTAGAAGACAGGATTTTTTTCGAAAGTTTCAACCAGGTTTAGCACATTTCTTTCTAGCATCTGGCGAGACAGGCCAGGAAGAATTTGTCAAACGTAAGCAAAAGCAAACGTTATTTCGTAATTTTATATAAAGGGCTGTTTTGAAAATACGGTTGCTTAAACACGCATGCACTAATTATTTTGATGATTGCATCTCTATAACATCTGTTTGAAAATGGTTAAATTTTCCCGCCAAAGACTTAGAAAAACTACAGGCACCTAAAATACGCATGCGCCGTTTTTTTTTTTAATTTATATATATTTTACCAATAAAAAGTACTTCTTTGCTTGTGAAGTGTCTTGAGTATTTGTTTTTATAATAAAGACTCGTTGAATGAACAGTTTTCTTTGTAATCTTTATTGTCTCAAAGCAAGTCAAATAACGATTGCGTTTCCTCTAATAAGTTTTTATTCAACTCATATCTTAATTAGTTAATTGAATCTCCATTCAATTGATTAAAAAGATGTCATAAAAAATTTTTTCGTATATATACTAAGACTTTTGGCGGGAAATTTTGGACCAATTTGCACAGAGTTTCCCCTAACAACTTTCTTGGCATAAAATTAAATAGGTTTCGTTTTTCAAATTTCCCGCCAAAAATATGTGAACATTACCTCGTGCAAAAAAATTCAAGACGAAGTAGTAATTTTCCATTGTATTTAAAAAATATTTAAGATGAATTTTCCTTTTTACGAAAATTAAATGGAACATAACTCTTAGAAACGTTTCGCTTCCGGATTCAATTTTTTTGCAGAGATAATGTTTTCGGCTTAAAAATACAGAGAAGCAACATACGGGGTTTAGAGTTTCCGATGAAATATTTCACGCCCGCGAGACACTATGCTTCCCACCTGTTGTTTTTTTTTTCCCTAATTAACTGCGAATTCTGAGCTCAAAACCCTTCATGTTGCTTCTGAAAGAAACAAAAATAGCATTTTCTGCTGTCAGCTTTCGTTTGTAACATAGGACAAATGAAACTTAAGCGTGCAACAAAGCTTTTTAAATAACTTTGATTTATCTTCGTGGCAAATTATTTTACTAAATCTTCACCTAGTAAACGTAAATAATCCTCTTCACTTCAAAATAGTTTGTTGTTATTTGCAATTTTCTGTGCAATTTGTCATTGAATTGATCATCAGTCGTAGACACGAGGAAGTGTTACTGTTCTTTTCAAAGAAAGGCTTATAATTTGACAGCCTTGCTTGATATCTGCTAAACCGTCCAGGGAGGAGCAAATTTTGCTTTTTTCTTGTAATTCGTCTTCAACCCGTTCCACTCATTCTGTTCAGTTTATAGTCTAGTCGAAGAGTGTTTTTCTTTGCAAGACATTTACAATCAATCTCTTGGCTCGATGTTCGTTAAAGAAAATTTTTGAACGAGAAATGTTTGCGTTTTACGAGCAGTTCGTCTATGAGTTGATTCTTTTATTCCGTTCTGTTGAATTGCTCTACTCTTTTCTGTCTAGAAGTTTTGGGAGGATAAAAAATTTGGTGATAAATTTGCTGTATAGCTGCGCAATCAAAAAGCTTTGTTTGTATTCAACAATCTTTAATGTGTCCTGGTGTCCCATATTACAGGAAAGACAAGCGCAAAATGTTATATTTCTTTCTTTAGCTAATTACAAATTACAGTAAAACAGTGTTTGGTTTAGAAAAAAAAAAGAATCTGAATTTTACTCCCTTGTTGAAAAACGAAAGTTAAGCTTTTATATTTGAGACAGACTTAAGAATACGAAATGTTGATAATGAGTGTTTGGTCACCCTCCAATTACGGTTAGGAACTAGGATGTTACAAAGATAATTAATTGTAAATACTCGGGCAATTAAGTCTAAATTTTTCCTCTCTTTCAATCGTTAAACTGAAAGATTTTTCTCAGACATTCCTCGACTGTTAGTTCGTTTTCTTGTAGTTCATTAATCACAACTTACATGCATTAACTGCCGCGGTTCATCAAGATCGTTCCATTTTAATTTTTTTCCAAACCAGACACTATTGTTTATAATTAACTATAACCGACAAGAGAACTTTAATAAAAAATGAATATTGCTTGTTGCTTTTAATTCACGTTTCGAAAACCTGAGGGAACTCATTGAATTTATTCGTCAATTGAAATTCACGTTCAGTTGAACGAAACATTATACGTTCTTGTTTAAAGGTATGATTAGTCAGTGATCGATCGATCGATCAATCGATTTTGAGTCAGTAGTCGTGTGGACTGTACTGCCTTCGGATTTTCGATGTTATGTCGTGAATAGGTCGTTTGTAAAGCACAAGTGTAGATATCAGTGTCCTATATTGACATTTGTCCTCAGCTGTTTCAATGAAGGTTGTCGGAAAAAAGCGTAGAAGTGCACAATAACTCCGAAAGGTATTGTGGGTTCAGGTTACGGCTACTTCAGAGAAATCTGAGAAAACTTCACTTCACTATGGACAAGGCATAGCGGGTTTAAAGATTTGATTTTGTTCCCAAGTTTGATTTATAATTATAAACTTGGTGAAAAAAAGAACGAACTACGATGTAAACTTGACGTTGGCGAATTCGAAGTGACGCAAAAAAAATGCCTGTTAGATTCGGGTACGATGGACGACATTTGTCGAGACGAGTCTGTTCTAGGTTGAATGATCAAGCTTACTAAAGCCACTCGTTGAAACTTGTTAGTGCTTCTGAAAAACTGAGCAGAATTCTAGTAAACAACGTGGTTGGTAAGTCAATAGTGCACAGAAATACAATAGCTGATATTAAAATGTCTGTTCCCCGTTCATGTTTAGTCAGTCTATAACAGTGACGAATGTCATAACAAAGTTGTTGCAAAAATGAAGAGTTCACGGCATAGCCTTGCATGTGTCTGGAATGATAGATATCGTCCCGATGTAGAAGTCAGTGTTCAGTTTGGTAAAATTTCCGCACAGCCCCATACTACATTATGCATTCAGTTCTTGGATAGAGAAAACAATGACAAAAAAATACATTGCCATTGGGAAAACAGATTTGGTTTACAATAGCATGGGGCTGTGCAGAAATTTTACCTAGTTTGTTTCAGTGGTCTCGGTGGTTCAATGAGTAGTTCCTTCAAGTAATATTGTTAGTAAATCAAGTTTTGCGCAGTTATTCTTTAAAAAAAGCCAAATGAAAACAAAAAAAAAACCATTGTTCTCTTGCCGATTATAATTTATCACATTAAAAGCCAGAGCAAACCTATGTAATTAAGGTGGTACTGTCGACTGTACGACATAACAGCTGATGTAAAAAATCAGTCCTAATTACCGAATGATTTCACTTTGAATTAAATGAACGAAAACGGAGAAATATTTCTTTCGTCATCTACTTTCCTAAATGACACGATGAATATACTTGTGGCAAATTGACTAATTATTAAGAAAAAATTTTTGTCGAAATTTTATGTGGTAACTACTTGATGCTTTTCTCTTCAAGAAAAATTCACTTCGTAAAATGTGAACATTTTTTAGTTTACTTGCAGTGCCACCTTAAGTACACTCTTGTTGCTGTGACATGTTAGAACTAGGCAACGTAGATAACATGGTGACTTTGAGGTACCGAGTGCTTTGCATTCATGAAAGTTAGACCGAAAAAACTTCAACCAAATATCAAATCGGCAAACTCGTTGATTTTGGGTCAAAAAATGAACAACCAGGTCTTATCACAACTGAAATGGAAACTAAGCGACTGAGGACATCGATTCAAATCGTAAACCCGTGTTTTCTTTTGTTTCAGGAACTACCAAATTATCACAGCTGAAATTTTTTTGACCATCGCCGAGATTGTATGTTGGTCTGTAAAACATCAGGCACCTCACTTAACTTCTTCAGTCACCATTTTACTACAAATAGAAAATAATTCAAAGTTCTTATCTTTGTCGAATCTTCTCGTCATTCCAGTGGTTCCACTTGTCTTTTGATAAGATTTTCCTCATCCTTCTTTCCTCTTCACCGAGATAGTTTCCTGAAACAAATGCAAAGCATTCTGCTGATAAGCAACGAGACAAATTTGGTTTACTGAGAAGTAATCTACGTAGTTCTCTAACTGGAAGTATATTAATGGAACGCAACCTGAACAAGTGTGCAAAGTTATTTTACCAAATTTTGCCACGATACGTAACTCTACAAGTAAAAGTGGAAGAAATTTCTGAAACACACCAGCAGATTCTACCACGACGACAATCTTTCAAGACATGAGAATAGATTAACTGTACGCACGTGGCCAGGTCGAGGACTTGAAATACGTTCTAGGTTTTCAGGTTAAGACGCTACAATTGCCTTATAAATTCTAAATTTTCAGTACATTTAGTCTAAGTTATCGCTAAAATGTTCTGGCCTCAGTGCAGAAATGAACTGTCTCTCCATCTTGCTCTCGAATTCGAGTTTAAGCGACTTGCGCCCAAAGCCAACTACTCGCACATGGTAACCGACCAAGATAACATTTTTACAGCTAAAGTCTATTTCCCAACGGGTGTACTGAATTTTACCTTTGCTGAAGAAGAGGACACATTTCTTTCTCGGTCGTGAAGCTTTCTTCAAGCGTCACCCAAACTCATTAATTTTGGTTCGTCTTCAGAACCTCGGCATTCACGTCTTCACACTTCGATGACAAGCTTGGTTTGAGTTCTTCAAATTTGCATGAAAATGGATTGGAAATAAACGCCAATCACTGACTATTATTCTGACGATTGCATCACAGATGTTGACGTGAGCACGACTTGAAGCACATTCTTAGCGGCCACCGGGCCAATCGGAGAGAAAGCCGTAACAATTGCGAACTCTCTGGTTTGCATTTCTGCACATTACAGGCCTATTAAACCAAATCGTTTTTACTTCTTTTTTTTTTTTTTTTTTTAAGATCGAGGAGTAAATTTTGCAGAAAAATTTTGTGCACTTATCTTCTGTGAGAATAACAAGGCTTGAACGGCAGGTTGTTTTGTTAGTCCTTTTTTTATACTTTGGTACCTCTTAATGAGTTGGGAAAAAGCAAGGAGAGACGATTTAAACGAAATGTGGATTTGAAATGAAAAGTTTAATTATACCATAGAGACCAGGGCAAGTTTGGAAAAAAAAGAAGGAAAACAAGAAAAATTCAGAAAAAGAAAGTCACAGTATGACTTCTTACCGATCCTGTGATGACTCGATCTCAACACGATCGGTCAGCAAGCGGAGCACACAGCCACTACACAACATCACAGAATGATAACGATTGTTGCTTTTAAGTATGTTGTAGTGATGCAAAGAGACCACGAAACTATTGGACAACCAAAACTACAGTAGTTCGGATAAATTGATCATAATGAGATACAAATAAATGGCTAAAAACAATTGTTAAAAAAGAGCGAAAGAAAGAAAGGAAACAGGAAAAAAAACCAACAACAACAAAGAAGGCACGCGTCGTGGTTCTCCACGTACCCTGAGAAACCGCTTGGCCTCCTGACAAATACACGGTACAGGAACAGCCCTTAGTAACTATTAGCTCAAGGTGACGTCAGTTGCTTGAGTCCACTCAAACCAAACCAGAGAAATTCAGCTAACCAAATAATGTAACTCCTCGCTTAAGGAAAATGCGCCTTCCTTGAGTCCCACAATTCAGCACCCCTGTTCTAGTTCCGGAACATTTCGACATCGACGGCAAAAAGACAATATTAAATCAATATGTTTTTAAATTGCTGGTGTAGTTCGGTAACAAATCAGTAAAACCTCAAAGTAAAAAAAACTTAACTCATATCTTTCTCCACACCTTCCTCCCCTCTTGAGTGCAATCTGTCAACTCTTCTTAATAATGCGTGCTCTGAGAACTGTATCCTCAAGAGAGGATTTTATTGTCGTGGATCACGGGTAGTTGTTACGGGCACAAAAAGCAATACTCAAATGAGTTTTTGGGGGACGTCAGAAACTTTCGAGTTCCAGTTGAAGAGTGCTTTAAACTCCATACACAGCGAATTCTAAAATCAAACAGTCAAAAAATGTGTATTCAAACTACAAATTTCCCTTCGGAGAACAGTGTCAGTGAGGTCCCTTCATAAGAAAAAAAAAAAAGTCATTATCGTAGAGGAGAAAGTTTCTTGCCATTTTAATACCAGTGTTACCCTCATTGAGACGAAGGTGAGACGGCGTAGAACTAGGTATTTTTACGTTCTCAAAAATTACTAGCGACCACTTTTTTTTCTACAAATAAACTCCCCTCAATATAATTGACACAAACAAGGATTGTCTCGTAAAGATGTAGACACAAACAAATCAACAGAGTACAATTTTGCAGAGTGGAGTTACACGACCTCCTCCAATCTAGCTGGTCATTTTTATTTACACGTGATTCTCTACTGTACAATTGTAATCACTCATCTTTGCGAAAACTTTTACTGTAGATAGAATCTCCAAAAAGGAAATGAGCAAATCCATAGGATTCTCTCTCTCATCGTATACGAATAAGAATGAGAATTATTTTCTCGTTAACTCACAGATTCACTCAGCTTGCACGCAGCAAACAAACCTTTTCTTAATTCCCTTTATCCGATTCCCAGCTTAACGAAAATAAAAATTAGTTTCTTGTCAGCTACACCTTGGTTTTCGGGTAGAACAGGTTACGTGACGAGAAGATGCAAAATGGTTATTCATTCTCTAGCGTTTTATTTCTTTTATTATATAACATTCTATGCAATATACAAACAATTGGTCGTCACATATACAACTAACTAAACATGACGAAATTCAGCGAGAAATTTGGACTCTCTCCAATTCTAAAACATAAGCCGGGGTGGGTTGAGGGGACAGTTCGTCTACTTAATGTAATCATTTTTGTCACTGAAGAGTATAACTTTCAAAAAACGAAAA
Source organism: Pocillopora verrucosa (assembly GCF_036669915.1). NCBI lineage: Eukaryota > Metazoa > Cnidaria > Anthozoa > Scleractinia > Pocilloporidae > Pocillopora > Pocillopora verrucosa. Next base: position 1,896,243 of record NC_089321.1, on the reverse strand, counting down.
TATCGCAGAACGACAGAAAAAAACCTAATTTAACTGAACTCACACAGATATCATGTGATCTACAGTCTCTATTGTCGAAATAATTCTAAGTAAAAGTGAACTGCATCGGTGCCACGCTTACTGTTGTCTCCTTCGCAGCCGTTGTTTGGACTCATCACACAACGCCCTTTATTTCTCGCTTGAGAGAGAGCGCGTTGCGTGACGAGACCAAAAAACGGTTGCGAAAGAGACTACTCTTATTGCTGCTCCTTCAACAGAGAGAAAATCAAAATTATTCGTCTACAGTTAGTTACCTCAAAAATATAATTCCGCGTGATTTTACTACGAAAAGCAAACTGAAACTCTGTTTTACCTCCAATAGAACCTAACCAAAGATATATTTAGCGATCAATGTATCTGTGAAGATACATTGACCAAGAGAAAAAGATAATAATTAAAAGAGGGCTCCTTGATTGGTTGTTGCTTATCTGGACTTTGCCCTCTGTGTGTGAAATACGTGATAAAATGCAGGTTGTTTTACAAGGAATTAACACGCAATTGGATCAGTCCAAGGTAGCTTAAAGCGACTTTCATTCGTAGAAAAAGTCAAACGCGGGAGAATGGCGTGGAAAACTCAATATCAGTTGCATTTAGTTTCAAGAGGATTTTTTTTCGGTGGGGTTGGACAATAAATTAGTGATAAAATGCAGGCTGTTTACAAGAAAATAAAAAGTGATAGAGTGAAGTCCAATGTGGCAAAATGGAATTTGATTGGTTGAATACAATTCAAGCACGTGAAAAATTCCTAAATCTTCATGTAGTGCAATGATCGAGTATGTTATGGTTTGACTTAAGACGTTGTTTTCATGGTAGGTGATGGAATGTAAGTTGTTTGGCGTAAGCGTTGTGAATATGAGAGCGGAAAAGACACGTTTTAACTTAAAAATTTAAATACCAACCTTTCATATCCCGATAAATCTTGACCTTAATCGACGAGGCTCTTACGAAGGCCACAAACCATTACACTTAACAGATGAGCCCAAAGTTTCTGATTACGTCATTCTTTGTGCACAGCCCCCTCATCTATGATATCATTTGCAAGAAAACAATACCCAAACGCTGTGATTGGTGTAAGATATCCAAATGCGGCAATCCGATTGGTGCGAGATACATACCCTAATGCGACAATCTGATCGGTGCGAGATACATACCCTACTGCGGCGACCTGATTAGTGAGATACATATCCTAATGCGGCGATCTGATTGGTGCGAGCAACATACCACTCTACACGCTAACATAGTTATTTTTTTTTGTAAAAAAAAACTAGAAAATGCCAAACGATTATTTATACAATAAATAGATGAATAAATTCTTACGTATTTATGAAACGCTGCGCATTGAACATATGTCACGAACGATATAGGATATACAGTTTCTTCCCAAAGGAGAGTTGTCTTGTACGCCATTTCAGTTTAATTTTTAGCAAGAAAAGTGAAAATTGACGCCCGTTTAGAGCGGAATGAAGTCTTCCGTAGGAAAACAGCTTTAATGATCGCGCAACATCAAAATGTCATCAAACTAAATTGCTGATAAATGTTGATGAGTTTCGAAACGTATCATGCGCTCTAGCCAGTCTACAAATGAGAACGGACTCCTAAAGGTGTTAAAGAGAAAAATTGTTTACAACTGCAGGAGCCCATTACTTACACAAGTAATGGGCTCCTGACAACGGTCGACATAACATCTCCGTATAATTCACTACGCTATTCACTTTCGCTGAGAGGAACACGCTCTTTTTTGAACTGATTGAACACTTTAAATGGTAAACGCGTTTTTCTAGAGTTTCTGCTCTTTTATTTAGTTTGACTTTCTGAGGATGGATGACCTCCCATTGATACACCTCTCTCTTTTACGACTTGCGCATATAGACAATCACTGTTTAGAGAACTACGTTAAGGAGTTTTTGGAACATCGTATGATGTCGGTTGTTCCTGCTGTTTTCGTTTGAGGTAACAATAACCCGGAACTACCAAGATGATCAGCACAACGCCGATGATCAGCACAACGCCAATTATCAGCCCGATGGCAACCGCTACCGTGTCAGTTCCGGAGACGGCTGCAATTCAAAAATGTATATAGATATATAGTTTAAATCTGTCTCACACTTGAAACGATTCGCATCAAAAATCACATTCAGATGTGCAAAACTACCACAACTATCTATATATCAAGATAGGAACTTCTACCTGATAAGTTTGGTATTCTCGTTACCTGTTTGCTGGATTATGTATTGGTATTATAAGTTATATTTTACTCACTACTGGGAGTTAAATGGTTAACAGTTCACTCTTCAGTAAGCGTGATCAACGCGTAAAACGACATTTCGTGATGGACTCACAATATTTACAGCATTTTTTGGTCAACCTGACCAAGGGTAAAAATCGACCAATCTGAACAAGGGTAAAAATCACCAGGCGTATTCTAAACGTTTTACTAGAATTCACGACTCTTTCTCTCTCATATGTAGTTAGTCATTTCTATTGTGACGTAAATGTAAGTTGGTGTAAATAACAGTCACTAACAACTTGAGTCTGCCTCACAGCCATTTTTTGAGATGTCACACAACACTCGCCCCTAACCCTCCAGAAATGGCGTTGCGTGACATCTCAACTACTGTTGATCTCACTCACTCGCCAAGACGAAGACTCGAAAGGTGACGAAAATTTATTCAAATCGAGTTTGGCTAGAGCAAAAACCGTGACAAACAGCGACAAAATGACTGTCGGTAGATAGGTAAAATGTCTGGAACAAGCCGTGTGGCCTGCTTCAAAAAACTTTACTTAATAAAAATTCTCTGAAAAGTTTATTCCTTTTGTCTCACGCTTTTGATGCAAACTTTGCGGAGACCATCTCAGATATTCAACTTACCAGTACTACAATTGCAAGTTCCGTACTGGACGGTATTAGGACATTCCACTGAGTTGGGACAGTCCCTTCGGCACTTAAGTTGCCGAGACGTGACACCACTCCCGTCAGGCAGTTTTAGATCATGATTACACTCGCACACAGACCACACGTCCCAGCTATTAGTGTCGAGTTCACCTAACCGCGAAAAAACAAAGCCTTTTAAGGAACCATCTAACACCACTATCGTCCATTTAACATTGTGCGAAACATTCAATATGCGTTACGCAGGTACGTAGATGCTCCAAAAGCCGCGCCTAATGAAAAAAAGATGCCTTTTGCGAGGTACCAAAGAACCATCATTTCAGTTATAGCGTTTTAAAAAACGCTGCTCCAGACCCCACACGCAGCAGCCTAATGCGAAGCGCACTGGATTCCGCTTCGAGAGGTCCAGGTTCGAGGCCTGGCCGATTCACTGTGTCAGGTTGTCGAGCAACACATTCAACACTCACAGTGCCTCTCTCTCCGCCCAAGAATACGACTGGGTGCAGGCGAATTGCCTGGGATGGGAAACAAGCATTCCATACAACTCAACTCTCCTTGTCGCTTAATGCAGCGCATTGCGGGAGTAAGTCCAGCGGTTCAAGTCACGAGGCTATACTGCAGATCACACCGAGAATATAGTCTTCGACAAAGTCAATCTTTACAGCTGACCTTTACAGTTGCTGTGTGAAGTTGGCTCACAGCTTCTTTCTTGCAACCTTTCTCCAACACAAGGCTCCACTTTACAGTCTCTTCTTCTTATTTGAAATCCTTCCCCAGAACACTGACCCCAATCGCGCCAAGCTTTCCATTCTCCCTCTAACACAGGAAAAATATCACAACTTTGCCCGAGAGCTCTTCAAATATCAGCTGCACCATGTACATAGCTTGCGTTTAAACAGACATTAGCAGTTAACTTTACTATTCGCATGCAATCCACAAAGGTTAATTACGTGCAAGAGTGTTTTTTCTTTACTCCAAGTAAACTACACCCGACCAGCCATCACACAGAAGAGGATCTCACAATTTTCCGCCTGCTCTCTCGTGAAGATGTAATTTAAATTTTCATTTGTTACAACAGAACATTGCGTAAACTGAAAATGGAGCGATTTGCAACAAGAAGCGCGAACAATAAAGAGACACGCCCCAACACATTAGGCCAATGAGAGTTTGAAGCAATGCTTGACACGGAAGAGTGCAGGTGACAAACTCGTGAATGATTTTGAACTTGCATCTGATTGGTGGAGAAGATGAAGTGAAGACGTGATGAATAATGTAATTTGTAGAAAAAAACACATGCACAAAAAGGAGTTTCGGACGACTTTTTCTCAAATAAGCGTTTTACAGGAACAAAGCCTTCTTCTGTTGATGTTCTTTATTTTTTTTGTTGTTGTTGTTGTGGTTGTTTTGCTGTTTCTATTGATGCTTCCAAAATAAATATATGCAAGAACGATTTTGTATCTATTTTGTTGTTGTTGCTGTTGTTGTTGTTTTTGTTATTGTTGTTGTTGTTTGATAATTTAGCACTGAAATTTACTTTCACTGGCATCTGCTTAACATCCATTGGGTGACAATCCTAAAGTGGCCGGATTGGAGACTTATACTCCATAAGATCGGAATTTCTTTGGAAACATTTTAATCAAAATGTAGATCTCATTCAGAATTCTCCCTTCTAACTGCAACACCTGTCTGCATAACTTAGGTACGAGAATTTGGTTCTTTATCATTCAAGACCCTCTAACTGACCATTTCCTCTGTTCTCATCAACTGGTTGCAAGGTAACGTCTTGATACTGTTAGGGGAAGTAACAACTTGATCACTTTCAACAGAGCACTTAATTGACACTGACCTATTTTCTTTGGACAAGTACTCCAGCCTTTTCCCAATTCCTCTCTGAAAAGAGTAATAAAAAAAGCAAGGATTTTAGAAAATCACATCGGATGCACTTATTGCCAGGGCGCCCTTGGCTAGTCTGTGAACTTGTCCTCATTACTTAGCTCTGCAGAACGCACGGTTCTCCACCCGAGGTAAGGTTTGAGAAGATTTGGGGATCATTACAGAGTCCACTCGTAAAATTTGTTTAGAATTTTTTTTTTAATTGATGTTACTGACCTTAAAGATAGAACTGAAACACAACGCCTTGTTTTCTTCATCCATGTACAATGAGGATCAATAGCAGATGAACAGGACCTGAAATACCAAGATGGTATCAGAAATAAAGCGGTAACTACTGTACTTGCATAGTTAAGCCATAGCTAATGGAGGAAACTCATCAGGAAAGAGAGCAAAATTCAAATTCTCCGAAAGAGCCAAAACCTATTCCTTTTTCTTGTTTTAGTTTGAACTGTACCAATCACCTATGGTCCGTGTGATTGCCACACTGCTTCAACCTCAACTTTTTAAGAGCTGTGTCTGAGCCAAGGTACAGGACATGCTGTAAATAAAACCAAAAATACGACGTTGAATAACCAACCACAGACTAAAACACAACGATGAACAACCAATCACAAACCTCTAGGACGACACTTTAACTACTCAGTTGAAATTCACATTTACTAGTAATTATGAGACATTATCTTACTTGTTTTGGATCAATCGTCATAGCTTTTATGACTTCTTGTCTGTTGATCTAAAACAAATAAAGAATTTGTCCATTTCAGATTCATCAAACCTTGATTTTCGACTCGCAGGTAGTCACATTGGAGTCACTTCAGTATTTTCTAGAAATTGATTCCAGTCCCCCAGTAACTACTACTGACGATTTGACAATCTCAGTGGGGGCGGAAGTCACCTCGACGCTGATGATGACTTCTGCTCAGGTTGTTGATCGAAACACCAGCCACTGCCACCGACAACAGTTCTTTTCAGACAAGACCGATCGACCTTAAGAAATTTTTACGGCCACAATACTCACCGGAAAAAGGTCGATTTCGGTGAGAAGGCAGGGTTGAAGAAGGCCAGCAACTTGTGAAATTTTAAGCACAGATCCTCGGTCTACAAAAATAAATTTCATTATCTTTGAGCTAGCACTCTGCTACTTGTGCCGATGAGGCTGGAGACAGTTTAGTACGTTTGGAGTTCTCCAAGAAAACTTTTCGAAGTAAGCACTCCTCAAACACTTCTGGGGACATTTTAAAAAGAGTTTTAAAACTTGTCCCGACAGAATTGTATAAGGTATGCTTCACAGCGCATTGTGCATGGCCAAGAGAACTCCCACCATCGCCCTTTCCAATCAAATGTAAGATATTTATTACCTGCGTTTTCCCGCGCTTGGAACCGTTAGTGCGTATTTACCATGAGTTCTTATTAGTTACGTGATTGGTTGAAATGATTACTTTCTTTTTGGTTTGAACACATCCAAATCATAAAGCGATTTATTGTATCTTACAACCCCGGATTTAAGAAGTAGTGCACCTCTATCTCGCAATACCAGGTGCCAGGTATGTTGAATTTACCTGTTGATGTGTATACAACAGTGTGTTCGCCAACTTTGTCCAGAACAATGGCTGTCATCCTACCGCAAAAAAGAAATTTACTATGAGTACTAATCGGCGACTGTTAAGGACACGTTCAGTCACTATTTGAGGTAGTCATTTTTCTAAGGAACGATAATCCTTACATAGGTAATTGTAACGATAATCTACGATACACTGGTATCCAATTTTCATCTTTTAGCTTTAAAAACTATTCAGGAAAAAAATTTTGTTTTTCTCTTACCAGTGGCTTTGATTGAGTTTTTAAACAGGAGTAAGTAGACTTCTCTTTACGATATTCTATGTGTAATTACCTAGCACTTATTATACTTCGCACAAATTTCTTCATAGATAATGTTGACGATTTATATTCAATGCCAGACAAGAAAACGCAAATTTTAGGGGTGATGCTTTTTTTTTCATTTATTTTCCTTCTTTTCCAGGGGTTCTTATAACAGTAACTAACAACATGCGTGACAACGTGACAGCAGACAAGTGTGACAATGATAATAATGCTATTAATAATGATAATAATAGTTATTTCATACCTATAAAGTTCTTGTAATAATGTTACATCAAAAGCACTTTACGATACCACTACATTAGATATTGTGAAATTAGAATAAAAAGAGCAAAATGTTTCACATGGAAAGGTAACAAAGATCCTCGAGTATCGAGTCACGGTACATTCGTGAACAAACCTGATCCCATCTTTGACAAACCAGGCTTTGTTCCCTTGGTTTTGAACCGAGTCGAGGCTGGTGGGTAGCACTGGATCACGCATAAGAGGATCGTGCAAGAGGTCTCGATACACTTTAAAAAGCATGTTCTTCGTTCCCATCAAACCGTCTGGGACTGGACGGGGTTTAGGAATCAAGTACGTCTTGTTTATTTTGCACTGAAGAAAATAAACATTTACCACATTGTTTATTAGTTATTTGTGTTAGTATCTTTACTTGTAAGTAAAAGGAAAAAGCAAAACGGAAGAGAGAGGGTGGGACCTACTCGGTTTAACGCTTCCTTCTGTACTGTAATTATCAGAACAGGCTCCCAAGAAACCCACTGTCCTTCAATTGGAACATGTCTTCAGTTATTTGGGAGTAAAAGGGTTACAAGTAACAAGACTTTCCCCCCCCTTTTTTCAACAGTAGGTTGCCTGTGTTATCACTTACCCCCGCAAAATACTTTCTAAATTTGTTCTCCAAGGTCACCCACTTTCCACTTCCTGCCTCTCTACTCTTGAGAGGACTCGTGTGAAAAACATTGTTGACATCCGTCAAATTGTACACACATATCGCTGATGATGACGGGCCATTGCTGGAGAAAGACGTGAAAGAAAATTCAAATGGGTATTACTAGTGAGTAAATAAACTAGCTCGCAGTAATTTAGGTAATTCATCTCCTTCAATGTTTTTTGTAATTTTCAATTGTTTTTTCCCTTCGTAGGAAGAGGGTAGTGTCATTATTTGCTAACCCCCAGATGCAAGCTCTGGATTTGGAAAGTGGAAAGTGGAAAGTATGCAATTCTTTACTGACCTACAAAAATAACCCTTTGACCCATAAGAGTGATTGGTATTAAATTTTTCTTTACAAAGTTACCCCCGAATCTCACACTGAAGCCACGCGAATAAAGGAAATGATCCTCTACTAAAGAAGACCACACCCAAAGAAAAATTTATCTGTACCTTTTTCTCATTTAATTCTTGTATTTCCATCAACAATAGCTACCCAAGAGCAGAATGGAACTTATAAAATACTTACGGATGAGAGGTGAAAATTGCATGAAACAGGTTGGTTTCTGAATCCCACCAAACATCCTCTGCCAAAGAAATAATTTAACAAAGTCAGTTTTCTTTGCTGTATTACACCACAGAAAAGGCCTTAATTATTTCCTCATGAGTCAATACGTATTTTGTACTGTATTAACCTTTTCACTCCCAAAATCACATTAGCAATTCTCCTTACTGTCTACCATACAGTTCTGCTGATGTTGGTTTGGAGAATTTGGTATTGGGTCAACTTATATTCCCTTAATTTCTATTTTTCTTTATTCTCATCCCTTGTCTGCTTGACATTGTATTGATATTGTAAGGAGAAATTCTGTCTTGGTCACTCATGGGAGTTAAACTGTTAACCTTTTAGAGTGACTAGCATCTAATTTCTCTTGACAACATCATGCCCAAATCATACATTGAGATCATAAGAATAAAGGAAATGATCACCTATTAAAAGATCCTGACAATATCACCCCCAAATCATAACTTAAGGTTATGAAAATACAAAAGATGATCACCAACTTAAAGAAGCTCTTGAGTGTTAAACTAATTCTCCTTGTCAGCACCCTAGGAAATGCATGAGTTTGAAGAATATGCTTACTAATGTTAGCTGGGTACAATGGGTTAGGTCAATCTAAATGGCACATCAATATCATCCCCTAGCTGCCTTAATTACCATCAAGTTTCCTTCTCAGCATTACATAGTAATAGCGGAACTCGCAGAGCATAGCCCCATAATTATACAAAATAGTAGTAGTAACCCATACGTACCGTACGACCGTACGACCGTACGACCGTACGACCGTACGACCGTACGACCGTACGACCGTACGACCGTACGACCGTACGACCGTACGACCGTACGACCGTACGACCGTACGACCGTACGACCGTACAACTATACAAGATGCTACTTTTAACATGCATGATCAACTGTATCGTGGGCACACCAACGCCACGGCTTTGTCCAGTAGTCTAGTGATCAGTGCACTGGGCTCTGAGTTGGACGACCCGGGTTCTAGTCCTGGCCAGGGCAAGGCGTTGTACCCTTGAGACATGCGGGAAAAAAATGAGAGCTCCGCTTTTAGGCTTGGCTAAATCTATATACTATGCCATATTTAATAGTAAAGGTCACTTACGAATTTCGTTGAAATAAACTGGATATTCTCCTCCATCAGAACAAATAAGTTTGGCCTTCTGGTACGTTATAAATAACTTTCTGAGTTTAAACTGACCACCATAGTCACCCTAATAAAGAGAAAGAGAAATTTCTATTAATGAAGAACATCAATAAAACATTATAACTTAATGACATAGTGAAGTTTGGACAGAGGGGAAAATACAATGGCTCTTGGTCATGACTCACAAATAAGCACTTTATCATTAAGGACCACTGCTCTTTCTATTGATTTCTTTCTCCTTACATTTTCATCATCTTGCATCTTGAAGGGCCTTTAACATACACTGAGCCACCCACCTCTGTTAAATGTTTTTTGATGAAAGCCCGGACAGGGCAGTACTGGTCATCTCATTATATCTATAATCATTGTTATTTGTCATTTATCTAGCATGCTTCAATTAATTGGCTGCCATACTACAACAATTAATTTATTCAAAACTCACTGGCAGATTTTACTTCACAGATACTTGGTACAGATATGTTACAATAACAAAAAATTTGCTTCTAGTACCTTACATATACGTGCTACCCTGGAGACTTTATACTTTCCACAGCTTGTGCATTCCAATGTTCCCTCACGAAAAAAGACATACACGTAATTCCCAATGATGAAACTCTTGACAAAATGTACATCTACATGAATAAAAGTTTAAAAAGATTAAGTGATGAAAATGTCATAAAATATAGCTGGAAGAACAATTACTTCTGAGGATGCAAATTTCTCTGCATCATGTTCTTGCACACATTGTGCATGCAAATAACACTTATCAAGACTTCACTGCCATGACAACAAATATCTTTTGAATCCTGACCATCACTGATGCATAAGGAGGGTCTTCACCAAACCATGGAGGGCATGTAAATGTAAACAAATAGAACTGCATTTGCAGCTACCCTTTGCAACTACTCCTGGCATTATTTATTGACACTTATTACTCAAACCAAAATATTGATCAAACTTACCAGAGTAAAGGTCTCTTTCAGACGTAAAATCAGTGGCCAGTTCTCCAATTCTGGGCTTAAAACTCTTACTATAAATCATGGATAATCTTGTTGCCATATTTATTGTTCCTCTGAAGACTCTTCCATCTTCTGTAAAAACCAAACAAAGCAGAAAACTTAAAAGTTTAGAATCAGGCATTTTTAACTACCCTATTTCAAATTATCCACAATTCGCATACCATTTGTGTTGTTCCAGATGCAGAACCCAATTAAAACATTACTGAACTTTTCAAGCCTCAAGATTTGATTGTTAATTCTCCCTCCAGCTGCTTGTACTCATCTCTTTGCCAAATCAATAGCAAGAATTTGGTGTTTAATCAAGATACATACAGACTCATCAGTGCCAGTTATGTTATTTATATGTAGGAGGCATTATTAAGAAGAATGGAATATGAAAGAACCAGAATATAGTTTTGTACTGCAGATCATAAAACCAGAACCTATGCTAGGGTCCATTTCCCGGCAAGAGTCACTATTACTGACCCAGCAAACAGTCTTTGCATTCACTTTTAGTTTTAAATCTCTACAACAATAGCAACCACTCCACAAGGGCAACAAAATGTAAAGCTCATCTTAACTGCCAAATTCATTTTGTCAATAATTTCCTACTGTTCTTTGATTTTCTAGGTTTGTTTTTTTATGATAATTGTAATGTCTACTTATTTGTTGGTAGTTAAAATTTTAAGACATAAATTGTAACCTAGTTTGAAATAAACAGATCTTTACACCTTGTTTGTATGGCTCCAGTTGTTGGAAGGCTGGATAACACTATCCACTGCACAAGTCTCTTTTCAGTGGTTAGCAAAGTACATTTTGTTACCACTTATGCACTAGACCATGATTTATACAATGGATAGCACCATCCACTCAAAATTATTGGGCCCTGTCGTTTATACATCATACAGACATCATAAGACAACACTTAAATTTTCTTTCAAAATTAATCATATCCTTTCTTGTGCACACATTTTATTTCCATAGCCAGAGAACATTAACCTAGCTTTCTGAGGATTTCTCAAGATCTGTGATGCATGATGGGATTTCACCCAAATAAAGGTTCACTAGTGTTCTTCTCAAATGCTCACAGTCATCTTAACACAAACCTGTTATGACACCCGTGTCATTTTGACTTGGTCTGCTATGATACTTTTCATCATTTATAAACACATTCTGATTTCTATCTCTGCCTGGAGCTGCATCCAAATTTGTCCTCTGAAAACAACAGAGAGACTGTTGAGTGATTTAGAGCAGAAATTCTCAAAAAAAAAAAAAAAAGAAGAATAAATCACCATTTAAATATGCACATTTCTACACCTCTTTTCCTCAAGCCATAATGGAGTTTTTTGGCCATAATGTTCCATACTGCCACAACTTCAGGTCAATATTCCCCAATATAACCCTTGGGCTGGGTTAGTAAGACATAAGTCTTCACCTTCCAATTGAGACATCCTTTTTGTTATTACCTGATGCAAGCCACTTCTTGCCTATATTATTTTCAACCCTTAATATAACTCTGATTTTTTAAAAGCTTGATCCCCAAGTGTTGACTTGCTAGTTTCAGACATTTTTATCCCAATCTGGACCTTAACTTATTGAAGTCAATTAATGCATCAAAATTATAATAATCTTCATTGACAGGAGATAGAGGTTTCAAATTTTCCTGTTTTTCAGGGAACTGAGAACCTGTTGCACAAAAGGCTCTCTCGTTAGTTCCTTTTTATCTGGATTGCTTCAATTAGATGGCAAATAATTAATTACATTTCTCCAGGTGCAGCCCACTGTCAGACAGATAAATATCCTCTCCTCAAATGGCAGCATTAACTTCACATAGTTATGACAAGAACCATTCTGCAATCAAGATGTGATAGACAACACTTATAAAGATAACAGCAAGACAATAACAGCATTCAATCAGGCAAAAATATCTGGGATAATTTACATAACTGACTAATTAACTTCCAGGCTATGATGGACTCACAAGGGTTGTGGAGGGTATAGTGACAAACAAAAAAGTCTCCGATGAAAAATAATAGCATCCCTATCATCTCACATACAATGCAGATCTCACATTATGGTCCTTTTAGAGTCAAGGTTTCACAAGGAAATTTCAAAACAAAGAACATTTTAGATTTTGGAATGTAGTACTTGTAAGTGTTTTGAGGAACATAGATGGGAAGGTAGACATTCATGGCTATACCCTGTAGTTTCATTACAAGACAGCAAACATTTGCTAAATTATTCCACAACAAGCCCTCAACCTCCCTCACACACCCTCAATTAAAGACTGGAATTCCTTGATTACTAAACCCCTAGCTCCCTCGGCTTCCTCCTTCCCATTCTGTTAAACTTCTGGGATCCATCCCTATAACAGGGTGAATTCTGAAAAGCCAAGTCATAAATTGCTTCACATTTTACTGAAAAAGAGTTGGTGTTAATCTAACAGCAATCAATCATGAAGCTCACAAAATGTGCAAATATTGTATAACAATTTATCATTTGAAGCTGTTTAATTAACAATTGTTATATCCACCTGTCCTTTATCACATCCAAGGCTTGGGCTGGTCAAATTCCAGGACTGTATGAGATAGACAAATAAAGTTATTAGTACTCATTAAAAACACACCAAACTTAAACTTTAATCTCGGAACAGCGTCTAAAAACAGTACTGCCAAAAATTTAGCCCTTACTTCAAAACTATTTATGTCTCCAAGATCCACTAGGAATGCATTTTCTCTGCAAAACATAACATATTAAACAAATGCACTGTCCACTTCAATACGTCTAACAAAACAATAATACAGCAGAAAATGAGTATTAAAAATCAGGACATTATGGCACCATAAAAAAGTGTTTTAGCCTATGATAACTCACCTTGCTCCTACAAGTAGTTGATTATACTTGCCATCAACTGACAACACCGAGTAGTTTCCACTCTCTATCCCTCCTGTTTTCAGTGTCTCCATGTGGTGGTTGACAACTACGAAGGTAACAGAATTAATTGACAAAACTTTGCTTCCTTTGTTCCTTACTTAACCAGAAATCAAAAACAAACATAATAAGTGCAGACTCCTGCTTCTTCACCCTTTAACTGGCAAGATCTGACTATAATTAACAAAATCTTCTAGCTGTTATGTGTAAAGCCTATATTTCCTTTAAAGTTAGTTCAAAAAGCTTACACCCAATCACCCTCAAAGTGATCAATGAATAATTTTTCCTCACAGTTTATATCAATAAATTGCCAAGAAGAAAGGTAGTGAGATGAAAAAAGCAATCTCAGGGATATTGCTTGATTCAACACCAAATTCTCCAGACTTAAATCATAAAAAAATGCATGGCAAACAGTGATGAGAATTGATGATAAGATCTTGGGAGTGAAAGGTTTAGGAATTCTTATGTTAGTGCAACAACCCTGAGCTGATAATTTTTTTTACTCTCACTGATTGTGTACTGGAACATATAAGGATTTTATCCATCAAGGGTTGCATAATTCTCAAAAAAAATAGCAATTCCCTCCACTATCTTAAATTCATATGTAAAGAACATTATCCTATCGATCTAAACACTCCTACAGCATTCTTTAAAGCTCATTATGCATTGAAACAGTGAATTCTTGGGGGAGAGGGGTGGGGAATTTTGGGATTTTTTTTTTCTTAATCAGCAGATAGTCCACAGGACAAGAAGCTGAAGAAACGATACCCGAGTCTCGTACATCTCAATACAGATGGAAAAGGACATGATTCCTCTAAGAAAACTATGTGCCATGGCATACTATACATGAAATGTAGAAATGTAAACTAGAACCCTATAATAAAACACCAAATTAAATCAAAGTGAAAAGAAAAACTTTACCTGTAAGAAAAATGGAAAGCAACATAATAAAAATCCTCATTAAAAAATTCTGGAAAAGGCGTGTGACCCTCTCCTTGAATAGCTTACAAAGAAGTATGACCCTCCTCTTGCAATTTGTCTAAAAGATAGCGATTCTCAATATTTTTTCGGATTTGCAAAATGTTTTTTGGATTGTCCCTTTTTGGCTTCCGTACATTCATCTACTTCCCGACGCTTAATATATTTAACTGCCAAAACATTGAACAATTTTGAAGTGCAATCATGATGTTGATTTTTGTTCAAATTACTGTTGTAGTTAAGCAAGGACCGAGCTCTTTGATGCCAATATCTTCAAACTGATTTAAAATACCTTCGAGTTAATGAGATGCCCTCCAGGCTGGCATGGTTTATTGTTGAATTACACTGTTCAAGAGGGTATGAAGTTTCCAAAACAACCCTCTTAAGCGGTGACAATACAATGCCAAAATGAATGAAAACTGATAGAAATGCCTCAGTACATAAAGACTGAATCTTGCACTTGCGTGTGATTTCAATTTGATAATTGATAACGGGTCTCAGAACATACCTTCGAAATGTACTCTTGAGTGCGGTTCGCCATTGAACGCCACCACAATCCAACCAGATAATATTGCAAAATAGCTCAGAAGTAGCACATACAGCTTGTTCCGTTGCTTCATTTCTTGCAGTCGGGCTGCAAATTGATTAGACGATACATTTGAGAACCATCAACAACCAACACCATGTCTACATTAGTTACATGGGAACGTCATAGTGCTGGAATTACCTAATTATGAATTAATAGCTCATTTGCATGATGACGTCACGTGCGCAACGTATCACGGTAGTTGTAGTAAGCATTAACATTGACATGGCGGACAGTGATGAGGATGGTGGTGTTGGTGGATTTTATTGCTATGTTCCTGGCTGTTACAATAGCTCGACGAAGGATAAAAGTCGTCTCTCATTTTATGTTATTCCCAAAGGTGGCAAACTTCGAAAATTATGGTTAAACAAGATCTCAAGAAAGGGTTTTAATCCCAAAACATCTCAGCTATCAGGCTACCGCGTCTGTTCAGAACACTTCGAAGGAGGTCGTAAAACCTGTAGAATTAATGTGCCCACTATATTTCCACTTAATAAATCACACCGAACTTAAAACCCTGAACCACGACAACAGTTTAAACGGCAATTTGAGTGTGTCAACACTGAAAAATAACTACGAAAACGAGATCGATTCTATTCTCGACAAACAAGACACACAAAGCCAGCGATAGATAGACCACGTTTTGTTAAAATCACCTTTCAGTCTGACAACTGAATTGCGTGAATTTACAACAAATTGTGGAAAAAAATCGTATAAAACGCAACAACTTGTCTATTAATTTATCCTAGTTATAAAAAAGTATAAAAATCCATTTTACTATTTAATTATACATGACTTCGTTGCTGCGCTTATTAATAAATGAGTCAGCCGATCCCTTCGTTTTGGTGGATGGCAGTTGATATTTCCGTTTCATTACGAGGTTGTATGCTGGCTTGTTGGAGGCTGGAATTAAGTCGTGGATCTTGTTAGACGGGTTGTTAGCTGTCCACTGAAAGAGTTGCAAAGTCAGTTTTTCTTGAGGATCTCGTAGGTTGTCTATTCCGACAAGCTGAGGGGCATTTGCGTATGATATTCTCGGGAAAATGCACGAGAGAGCTCTCCTCTGGACTCTCTAGTTCAACTCGTAGATACTTAGGTAATGCGCTATACAACACTGGGCATGCGTAGTCTAATGCAGATCTAATACATACACAGTAGTTAGCTACAAGATCTTTTGACGGAACATGCACCGTTTGAGCTGAACAAGAAAATAGTGTTTTGGAGACGATTTCGTAACAAGTTCTTCGATGTGATCCTTTCAAGTTAAATTAGAGTTGATCGTAAGTCCGAGTAAGTTGGCGCGTTGTACTAATTCGATAGGAACTCCGTTAACACATGCCCTTGGAAACGGTGGTCGTTGAGGATTGAAGTAGATGGTAAGTTCCTCTGTCTTATCGCAGTTTAACTGAAATAGATTGTCCTTTGACCAATCGTGCACCTGATCGACCGCAGTCTGTGTCTTCCTCTGCTGCTCTATGAGAATGGTTTCGGATACTGTTATGTCATCAACGTATTTCCACGTGTTGAAAATTTCGGAAACTGACAGATCACTGATCATGAGAATGCTTTAAACAAGCATGCGTCAGTTAAATTGACGGTTGCTTCTCTATAACATCTATTTGAAAATGATTGAATTTTCCCGCAAAAAGACTCTAAAATAAAGAAAAGGCGCCTTTTTTTTTTAATTTTTCGAGCGTATTTCTTTCATATCTTACCGATGAAAATTACTTCTTTGCTTGTGAAATGTCTTCGGTATTTGTTCAAGATTCGTTGAAATAATATTCTTCGTAATCTTTATTGTCTCATGAAGTAAGCCAGTTAGATGGTGTTTCCTTTGATAAGTTTTATTCAATAGGCCATTTTACAGTTGTGTGCTTAGTTGCCAAGCCTTTAATTTGGAGTGAGGCTGAAGGTGACCTTGTTGTGATAGAGACCAGTATCTAGTTAGCATGATAACAAAGTAATTTGCATTTGAAAAGCAGCAAGGTTTGTATCATAACAAGGTCACCCTTAGCCTCATTCCTGTTCAAAGGCTTGGCAACCAAACTCACAACTGTAAAATGGAATATTGTAATATCTTAATTCGTTAATTGAATTTCTACTCAATTGATTCAAAAGGTGACTTTTGGCGGGAAAATTTGGACCAATTTGCGCAGTTTCTCCTTACAACTTTTTTACATAAAATTAAAGAGGTTTCGTTTTTAATTTTTCCTACCAAAAATTTCTGAACATTACCTCGTGCAAAAAATTCAAGACTAATTACCAATTTTCCTTTGTATTTTAAAAAATTCTCAAGATGAAATTTCAATTTTCCTTTTTCGAAAATTAAATCGAACATAACTCTTAAAAACGTTTCGCTTCCAGATTCAAATTTTTTTGCAGAGATAATGTTTCCGGCTTTAAAATACAGAGAAGCAACACAAAGGGTTATAGCGTTTCCGATGAAATTTTTTAATGGCCGAGAGACACTATCCTTCCCGCATTTGAATGTTTTTTTTCCTATTTAACTGCGAATTCTGAGCTCAAAACTTTTCATGTTGCTTCTGACAGAAAAAATAACTTTTTCTACTGTCGGCTTTTGTTTGTAACCCAGGTCAAATGGAACTTGAGCGCGCAAAAAAGTTTTTATGTAACTTTGATTTATCTTCATGGAAAATTATTTTACTGAATGTTCACCTTGTAAAAGAAAATAATCCTCTTCAGTTCAAAATAGTTTCTTTTTATTTGCAATTTTTTAAGCAATTTGTCATTGAAGTGACCTTCAAGTCGTAGACACGAGCAAGTGCTATTGTTGTTTTCAAAGAAAGACTTCAGTATAATTTGATAGCCTTGCTCGATTTTCCTCATCCTCATCCTTTTCCTCCTCACCAAGATAATTTCCTAAAACACATGTAAAGCATTCCGCTGACAGGCAACGGGACAAACTGGGTTTTTATTGACAAGTGATTTACGCAGTTCTCTAACTAAAAGTATATCACTAAACCCCAAACTGAACAAGTGCGCGAAGTCATTTTGCCAAATTTTGCCTTGATGCGTTAACTCTACAAGCAAAGGTGGAAGAAACTTATGAAATACACCAGCAGATTCTACCACAAAGATAGTCTTGCAAGACATGAGAATTGATCAATTGCATGCACGAGGAGAAGTCGGAGAAGTTAAACGCGTTGTAGGTTTTCTGTTGCCTTCCCGATGTTAAATTTTCAGTACATTTAGTTTAAGTTATCGCTAAAATCTTCTGGCCACAGTGCAGAAATAAACTGTTTCTTGATCTTGCTCTCGAATTCGAGAACCAACCAAGATAACATTCTGCAGCTTAACTCTAATATTTTCCAATAAGAGTGTCATGTTTACCTATGCGTCGTGGTTCTCCATATGCCCTAAGAAACCGTAATAAACTTGACCTCCTGACAAAGACACGGTACGGGAACGGCCCCTAGTAACTATTAGCTCGAGGTGCCGTTATTTGCGTGAGTTATGTCAAACCAAACCAGAGAAATTCAGCAAACCGAGTAATCTAACTTTTCGCTTAGCAAAATGCACCTTCCTTGAGCCCCACAATCCAGAACCTGTTATATTTCCGTAACATTTCGATACCGACGGCAAAAAAGCAACTTCTGATACGAGGTCAATACGTTTTTAAATTGATGGTGTAGTTCGGTAAAAAAATAAGTAAAACCTCAAAGACAAACAGTAAACTCTTATCTTTCTCCACACCTTCCTCCCCTCGAGTGCACTCTGCCAACTCTTCTTAATAATGCGTGGTCTGAGAATGGTATCCCCGAGGGAGGATTTTATTGTCGTGGATCGCGAGTAATTGTGCGGGCACATTGTCGTGGGTCGCGGAAAACATTGACAAACACTAAATTTGCGTGATCTGGCGACGGTTTCTCTCTGAGGACCTACTTCACGCGGGTCGGGGTAAATTGTAGCGGGGTGCGGGTAAATCATCGCGGGTCGTTGGTCGCGGATAAATAGTCGTGGGTATCTTGTGGCGGGTCGCTGGTAAATTAACGCGGGGGGCAAGAAAATTGTCGCGGGCGCGTTGTTTCCTCGACTATCCTACTACTTATAAAATGTATAAGCAACGCTTACACGAGACAAGTTACGGTAAACTTTAATTTTTGTTCAATAATACACAACAGTTGATAACAGTAATCAAATGAGATTTTTGGGAGACGTAAAAAAAATTCCAGTTCCGATTGGGGAGTGCCTTAAACTGAATACACGGCAAATTCTATAATCAAACAGCCTAAATATATACGTATTCAAACTTTATCTCCCTTCGGTGAGCAATGTTATGAGGTTCCTTTACATGAAAAAAAATCTCTAATAAATGCGATTATCGTAGAGAAGAACATTTCTTGCTTTTTATTTCCAGATCTACCCTCGTTGAGAAAGTTAGACGGCGTAGAACCAGGTATTTCTACGTTCTTAATAATTACTACAAACCCAATCGGGAAGCCTGTAAAGTGCGTTTAACGACCACAGCTGATAATCGTGGTTTTTAAACAAAGATGATTAAAACAATCTTGGTTTTCGCCAGAGACCTCCTCTATCTGAATATCATAAATGCGACAGTGCTCCCTTCTCATATTCTTTTCTAAAAAAATAAACTCCCCTCAATATAATTAACACAAACGAGGATTGTTTTGTAGAGATATAGACACACAAAAAATCAAAAGATTACAATTTTGCACCTTGAAGTCACACGACCTCCTCCAATCTAACTAATTAATTTTTTGTGATTCCATACTGTTCAATCATGATTACTCATCTTTGCGGAAACTTTACTGAAGATATAATCTCTAGAATGAAATAAGCAAATCCATAGGATTCACTTTCGCATCGTATGCGAAAAATAATGAGAATTCTCTCCTCATTAACTCACGGATTCACTTAGCTCGCAGGCAGCAAAACAGGACTTTTCTTAATTCTCCTTATCCGATTCCCAGCTTAACGAAAATAAAAATTAGCTTCTTGTCAGTTACACCTTTGTTTCCGGGTGGAACAGGTTACGTGACTAGAAGATGCAAAATAGCTATTCATTCTCCAGCGTTTTATTTCTTTTATTAGACAACATGCTATGTAATATAAAAACAATTTATGGTCATATATAGAATTAGCTACACATGACGAATTTAAGCGAGAAATTTGGACTTCCTCCAATTCCAAAAAAATGTTAAACGTTTATCTACACAATAAATAGATGAATAATCCTTTACTAACGTATTTATGAAACGCTGCGTATTGGACGATGTGTCACGAACGATATAGGATATACGGTTTTTCCCCAAAGGTGAACTATCTCGTACACCATCTAAATTTAATTTTTTGCAAAAAAAAGCTTAAAACTGACGCCCGTTTAGAGCGGAATGAAGTCTTCCGTAGGAAAACAGTTTTAATAATTGTGCAATATCGGGACGTCATCAAACCAAATTGCTGATAAATGTTGTTAAGTTTTGAAACGAATCATGCGCTCTAGCCAGTCTATAAATGGGAAGGGAATCCAAAAGATATTAAAAGTATTTACAACCGTCTAACTATATTTTGAAGACGCTTCACCAGTATGCAGCCTTGCTTGCTCAAAACGCGTTCCTTTGTTCCTCTTCGACCCTGCCCACAAAATCTGGAACGTGCAGGCGAGTAACTTACCCACTTGCAATCATACTGCACAACGAAAGAATTTTTTCCAAAGCTGCGGGGAAACGCCTCGTTTTCCATTCCCTTGAACCAAGCATCGAAGCTCGACGACATCTGCTTTGAACTGAGAATAGTACCTCTACTCTTTGATCTAATTCGTTGAGCCGTGATATTTGATAGTCCTCCAACCAGGGAAGGGTGGGGTGGGCTGATGCCCCTTCCCCCTCCTCTCGCGCAACAACAAACAGGTCTGTGTGGGAGTGACGGCCCATCGAATTCAGAACATAAATTGCGTGACAGTTGACAGTCGTAGGTTGCCTTGACCGAGGTGCACTAGGGCGGGTCCTTTCTGTAAACAAAATCTCCGTCTAATTCCCTAAGCTATACACTTTCGCTCGGAGCACGCTCTGTTCTGCACAGAATAAACCCTTTAAACTCTAAACACGTATTTTTCCTAGTGTTTCTGTTGTTTTCTTTACTCTGACTTTCTGAGGATGGACGACCTCTCGTGGATACACCATTCATTGGCGAGTAGTGACAATCACTTTTAGGACTACGTTCAGGAGTTTTTGGAACACTGTATGATGATGGTTCTTCCTTCTGTTTTCGTTTAACGCAATAAATACCCAGAACTACCAAGATGATCACCACAAGGCCGACTGGCAGCCCGATTGCGAGACCACTTACAAACTTTGATCTTTCAGTCTCTTCCGAGTCAGTTCGCCTTCCGGAAACTGCTGCAATCCAAAAATACATATCTATTAATGAAATCTGTCTCACACCTGTAACAATTCGCATTAAAAATCACATCCAGATGTGCAAAACTATCACAATTGCTGTTGATCTCACTCACTCACTCACTCACATAGACGAAGACTCGAATAGTGACGAAAATTTACTCAAATCGAGTTAGCCCAGAGCAAAAACAACAACAACAACAACAAAATGGCTGTTGGAAGATAGGTAAAATGTCTGGAACAAGCCGTGTGTCCTGCTTCGAAAAACTTTTACTTAATAAAAATTCTCTGAAAAGTTTATTCCTTTTGTCTCACGCTTTTGATGCAAACTTTGCGGAGACCATCTCAGATATTCAACTTACCAGTACTACAATTGCAAGTTCCGTACTGGACGTTATTAGGACATTCCACTGAGTTGGGACAGTCCCTTCGGCACTTAAGTTGCCGAGACCTGACACCACTCCCGTCAGGCAGTTTTAGATCATGATTACACTCGCACACAGACCACACGTCCCAGCTATTAGTGTCGAGTTCACCTAACCGCGAAAAAACAAAGCCTTTTAAGGAACCATCTAACACCACTATCGTCCATTTAACATTGCGCGAAACATTCAATATGCGTTACGCAGGTAGGTAGATGCCTCAAAAGCCGCGCCTAATGAAAAAAAGATGCCTTTTGCGAGGTACCAAAGAACCATCATTTCAGTTATAGCGTTTTAAAAAACGCTGCTCCAGACCCCACACGCAGCAGCCTAATGCGAAGCGCACTGGATTTCGCTTCGAGAGGTCCAGGTTCGATGCCTGGCCGATTCACTGTGTCAGGTTGTCGAGCAACACATTCAACACTCACAGTGCCTCTCTCTCCGCCCAAGAATACGACTGGGTGCAGGCGAATTGCCTGGGATGGGGAACAAGCATTCCATACAAGGAGTTCAACTCTCCTTGTCGCTTAATGCAGCGCATTGCGGGAGTAAGTCCCACGGTTCAAGTCACGAGGCTATACTGCAGATCACACCGAGAATACGACAAAGTCAATCTTTACAGCTGACCTTTACAGTTGCTGGGTGAAGTTGGTTCACAGCTTCTTTCTTGTAACCTTTCCCCAACACAAGGCTCCACTTTACAATCTCTTCTTCTTATTTGAAATCCTTCCCCAGAACACTGACCCCAATCGCACCAGGCTTTCCATTCTCCCTCTAACACAGGAAAAATATCACAACTTTACCCGATAGCTCTTCAAATATTAGCTGCACCATGCATATAGCTTGCGGTTAAACAGTCACTAGCAGTTAACTTTACTCTCCACTTGCATTGCACAAAGCCTTATTGTGCGCAAGGGCGTTTTTTCCTTACTAGTAAAACAGACCAGCAACCAAACAGAAGAAGATCTCACTATTTTCTGCCTGCTATCTCGTGAAGATGTAATTACCATTTTCACAGTGGTTACAGCAGAACATTGCGTTAACTGAAAATGGAGCGATCTTCAGAAAGACGCGCGAACGATTAAGACACGCCTTAACACGTTAAGCCGATGAGTTTGAAGCAGTGCTTGGCACAGAAGAGTGCAGGTGACAAACTCGTGAATGATTTTTGACTTGCATTTGATTGGTGGAGAAGATGACGTGATGACGTGATGACGTGATGACATGATGATGCAATGAAGTAATGACGTGATGAAGTTTGTGTTCACTTTCCACAACACTTCTTACCTCCACAGAGATCTCTTTGTTTCTCGCAATCAAATGTCTTGTTGAGTATTTCAACACTGATGTTAGATATGTTATATCCAGTGGTTTTAAAGATCACTTCAAAATGAACACCCTTGTTTTCCGATAGGTTTAAAGATCTTGTTGGGTTTGTTAACAGCCGTTTTTCCACCTCTGATCGACGAAAAAACAAAAGACAGAGGAAAAATTGTAAAAAAAAAAAAACACACACACACACACACGCACAAAAGGAGTTTCGGGCGACTTTTTGTCAAATAGGCGTTTTACAGGTACAACGACTTGTCTGAACACTTTTGTTGATGTTGTTTATTTTTGTTGTTGTTGTTGTTTTGCTGTTTCTATTGATGCTTCCAAAAATTTGGCCCTCAAAGTTAACTAAAAAAAAAGCAAGCTTAAGGTAAACATCAATTTTTCTTTACGCTTGGGGAGGTAAACGATATAAAATTTCTCCGAACACAAAAGTTTCCTCTCACACAAAAATTTGTAAAAAAATTCAGCTTTTTAGCTGAGTCATTACGAGAAACCATGAAGACCAATGAAATTAGACATTACTTTTTAACATAACCCTTAACTATACGCACTAAACGACTCATATTTTTTATTAACCAGTAAGTGCTGTAACTTTAAAGTAACAGAAGACCATTTACCAGTACTTCTTACCGTGTTTTCCCAAGTTACAGGACTCATATTGCACAGCCTCTCCTACACACGGTCTCCCTCCTCTCCTGGGGACCGGATTAGTACAGTTTCTTGTCCGCTTTCTTACCCCAACCCATGGCTTTGTTTCACAATCCGTCCAAGTATCCCATGCACTCCAGTTGCCGTGTTGCACACCATACTTCTCCCATTCCTCTCTCTCAGATCCGACAATAACGTTCACTGAAACAACAACCAAAAAAATCTACTAAAATCGGCCATGGGAGGTAAACAAATCATCAACATCTTTTTGAACATAAATTGCGAGTGAAATAGTTCCAGTTTCCAAGTAGAGATCAACGCGACTGTTGAATAGTTAGCCTCCATCGGAACTGAATGAATTTGCCTGTTTATCACTCATTTCCAGCACCTCCCCGCTACTATCTATAATTGTGTAGTTATTAGTGAGTCATCAGTGTTTCAGCGGTAATTTTAGGACAAAAAGAAAAGGAAAATAAAAAATACGCGTAGAAGGAGAAGGAAAATCCTTAGCAAACCTGTGCAGTTTTCAAATCGTAACTCATATCCACCCTGACAGGAGGAGTTTTGCCTGTCCTGGCAGGGACGAAATCGACATCGACAAAGATTTCCATCCCTGCCTTCACAAGTTTTCCAAGGGGACCATGCGATTTGTTCTTTAAAGATATAAAACACACAACAAATTACATTTTTTGATGAGAGCAAAACCCAGTCCTTCGATTGGTAGTATAAGAAAGAAAGATTTTGTATCTGTTTTGTTGTTGTTGTTCTTTGATAATTTAACCTTGAAATTTACTTTCACTGGCATCTGCGTAACATCCATTGGGTAAAAATCCGAAAGTGGTTGGATTGGAGACTTATACTCCATAAGATCGGAATTTCTTCGGAAACATTTTAATCAAAAAATGTAGATCTTATTCAGAATTCTCCCTTCTAACTGCAACACCTGTCTACATAACTTTGGTACGAGAATTTGGTTCTTTATCATTCAAGACCCTCTAACTGACCATTTCCTCTATTCTCGTCGACTGGTTGCAAGGTAACGTCTTGATACTGTTGGGGGAAGTAACAACTTGATCACATTCAACAGAGCACGTAATTGACACTGACCTGTTGTCTTTGGACAAGTACTCGAGCCTTTCCTCAATTTGTTTGAATCTCTGAAAAGAGTATTTAAAAAAAAGCAAAGGATTTTAGAATATCACATCGGATCCATTTACTGCCAGAGTGCACTTCGCTAGTCTGCGAACTTGTCCTCATTATTTCGCTCTGCAGAACGCGCGGTTCTCCGCCCGAGGGAAGATTTGAGAAGAGTTTGGGATTATTACAGAGTCCACTTGAAAATTTGTTTACATATTTTTTTTTTATAATTGATGTTACTGACCTGGAGGATAAAACTGAAACACAACGCCTTGTTTCCTTGTTCCATGCACAATAAGGATCAGAAGCAGATATACAGGACCTGAAATACGATGATGGTGTAAGAAATAAAGTAACTAGTCTACACGAATAGTTAAGCCATAGCTAATGGAGGAAACTCATCAGGAAAGAGAGAAAAAATCTAAGTGGGAGCTCCTAGTTAAAAATTTATGGAATGGTAGTGAACGATGTACACGGTCATATCTGAAAAAACCGCCACAAAAACATGTCGCAAAGAAAGGTTTCCTGAGCACCTTTCTTGACTCAGGGTTAAGCCTTCTTCGCCTCTCCCCATTCCCCTCATTTCCCTCCTCCCTATTTCGATAAACTTTCGATAAGTTTCCGATAGTTCACTTGTCCAGTTAAAAACAGACAGACTTCCGTCAAAAGGTCGAAGGTTAACCAAGAGTTTTCTTGCCTTCAAGTTTTTAAGGAAGAACAGCACGAAGATTGAGGCCTTAGCGAGTACCCAGCAGTTGCACTGAGTTTTCTTTTACCCTGTTTCAAATTCTCTGAAACTGCCAGAACCTATTCCTTTTTCTTGTTTTAGTTTTACCCGTACCACTCACCTGCGGTGTGTGTGACTACCACACTGCTCTAGCCTCAACTTTGTAAGAGCTGTGTCTGAGCCGAAGTACAGGATATGCTGTAGATAAAACAAAAAATACGACGTTGAACAACTAATCATAGACTTAAATACAACGATGAAGAACCAATCACAAACCTCTAGGACGGCACTTTGACTACTCAGTTGAAATTCACATTTACTAGTAATTATGAGACATTATCTTACCTGTTTTGGATCAATCGTCATAGCTTTTATGACTTCTTGTCTGTTGATCTAAAACAAATAAAGAATTTGTCCATTTCAGATTCATCAAACCTTGATTTTCGACTTGCAGGTAGTCACATTGAAGTCACTTCAGTATTTTCTAGAAATTGATTCCAGTCCCTCAGTAACAGCTACTGACGACTTGACAATCTCAGTGAAGGCAGAAGTCACCTCGACGCTGATGATGACTTCCGCTCATGTTGTTGATCGAAACACCAGCCACTACCACCGACAACAGTTCTCTTCAAAGAAGACCGATCGACCTTAAGAAATTATCATGGCAACAATACTTACCGGAAAAAGGTCGATTTCGGTGAGAAGGCAGGGTTGACGAGAGCCAGCAACTTGTGAAATTTTAAGCACAGATCCTCGGTCTACAAAAATAAATTTCATTATCTTTGAGCTAGCACTCTGCTACTTGTGCCGATGAGGCTAGAGGCAGTTTAGTAGGATTGGAGTTCTCCGAGAAAACGCATTGTGCTTGGGCAAGAGAACTCCCGCTATCGCCCTTGCCAATCAAATGCAAGTTATTTGTTACCTGGGTATTTACCATGAATTCTTAATAGTTACGTGATTGGTTGAAATGATTACTTTCTTTTTGGTTTGAACACACCCAAATCAGAAAGCGATTTATTGGATCTTACAACCTCGGATTTAAGAAGTAGTGCAACTCTATCTCGCAATACCAGGTGCCAAGTATGTTGGATTTACCTGTTGATGTGTATACAACAGTGTGTTCACCAACTTTGTCCAGAACAATGGCTGTCATCCTACCGCAAAAAAAAAATTCTCCATGAGTAATAATCAGCGACTGTTAAGGACACGTTCAGTCACTATCTAAGGTAGTCAATTTTTCTACGCAACGATAATCCTTACAAAGGTAATTGTAACGATAATCAACGATGCACTAGTATCCAATTTTCATCTTTTAGCTTTAAAAACTTTTCAGGAAAAAATTTTGTTTTTCTCCAATGACTTTAACTGAGTTTTGTACAGGAGCAAGTGGATTACCCAGCATTCATAGTACTTCGCACAAATTCCTTCACTAGATAATGTTGACAGTTAACATTTATTGCTAGACAAGAAAAATGAAAATTTTAGGGGCTTATGCTTTCCTTTTCATTTATTTTCCTCACTTCCCAGGGGCTTCTATTAGATGACAACATACGTGAAAACGTGAGAGTAGACAAGTGTGACAATGATACTAATGACGTTAATAAAATAATGATGATGATAATAATACCAATAATACCAATAATAATAATAATAATAGTAATTTCGTACCTATAAAGCGCTTCTAATAATGCTACATCAAAAGTACTTTACAGTACCACTACATTAAAATGTTGTGAAATTGGAATAAAAAAAGTAAATTGTTTCACACGGAAAGGAAATAAAGATCCTCGAGTATCGAGTCACGGTACACTCGTGAACAAACCTGATCCCATCTTTGACAAACCAGGCCTTGTTTCCTTGCTTTTGAACCGAGTCGAGGCTGGTGGGTAGCACTGGATCATGCATGAGAGGATCGTGCGAGAGGTCTTTATACACGTTATAAACCATGTTCTTTGTTCCCATCATACCGTCTGGGACTGGACGGGGGTTAGAAATTAAGTACTTCTCGTTTACTTTGCACTGAAGAAAATAAATATTTACAGCATTGTTAATTATTAAGTTGTGAGTGTGGTGGGTGAGTTAATTAGTAAGTTGTGGGTGTTTTAAGGACGAAAGTCCCAGGGGGTGCATTGCGATGGTGGTCCAGGCAGTGGAGATACCCATAAGGCTCTCCCTTGTGGTGGCAGCTGCATGTAGCCTATGCTTGCTTGCTCAGCTTTGCTCTGCTTAGCTCACTCTGCTTGCTTGTGGTGCTGTGTGTAGTTGTTGCCTGGCATAAGTTCTGACATTAGCGGGGCATCCCTGTGGTGTTAGTCCCCCGGCTTGGCATAGCCTCTTTCACCTCAAGACCGATTGTGCATGGTTTCCTACCACATCCTCCCAGAGGTGACCTAACTGGCCAATGGGTATCTCATACAGGGAAAAAAAAACAAAGACCAGAGACAACAAGTCTCAAGTTAGCACGCTGGAATATCCGCACAATGCAAGACTCTGACAAAGCTGACCAACCACAAGGATGCTCAGCACTGGTGGAAGAAGAACTAGCCTGACTGGACATTCACATTGCTGCTCTCTGCAGGGTGCACTTTGCAAAACAAGGGTCAATCAAGGAGCATGGAGCAGGATACACCTTATACTGGTCTGACATAAGCAGGGAGGATCATCGCCTTTCCAGAGAAGGCTTCATGTTGAAGAACACGCTGGCTAGCAAGCTGACCAGCCTCCCCCTAGGACACTCAGATCACCTCAAGCCCTTCCACCTTACCCTCCAAGGCAATCAATTCACCACCATCATCAGTGTGTATGCTCCCACACTCATAGCAGACCCTGCGACCAAAGAGGCCTTCTACATCAACTTAAGGTCCCTCCTCTGAAAAGTAGACAGCGGGGACAAGCTCATCATCACGGGCAACTTTAACATAAGAGTGGGACAAGACTACACTGTATGGCCAAGAGTTCTGGGATGCCATGGATTTGGCTACTGCAACGCCAACGAGTGCATGCTGCTGGAGCTATGTGCAGAACAGGGACTACAGGCTGATGTTGACTACAAAGACTGGCAGTTGCTTGCACCAGACAGGGTCGAATGGAGGTCAAATACGCAACTCAGCAGTTGGAGGACTCCATAGTGAACACTGCTAAGGAGAAATGCAAGCATCGAAAGGAGTTGGCCAATCAAACAACACCCCACAGCAATCAGACCTTCCCCTACCCCAACCATGTCAAAAATGTGTAAATCTTTCTTCTCACTGATCCTTGGAACGTGAGGAATCTGCCCATCACCATCATCAATTAGTAAGTTGTGTTAGTATCTTTACTTATGAAGAGTGGGAGTAACCAAACACGAGAGGGGGGGAGGGGGGAGGGGGGAGACTTGGTTTAACACTTGTTTCTCTACTATATTTATCAGAGGAGTCTCCCAAGAGACCCATGGCCCTTGAATAGGAACATGACTTCAGTTATTTGGGAGTACGGGTTACAATACTTTTTTCCCCCTTTTACAACAGTGGGTTGCCTGTGGTATACCTTACCCCATCAAAATACTCTTTGAATTTGTTCTCCACCGTCACCCACTTTCCACTTCCTGCCTCTCTACTATCGAAAAGACTCGTGTAAAAAACATTATTGACATCTGTCAAATTGTACACACATATGGCTGATGATGGCGGGCCATTGCTGGAAAAAGAAGTGAAAGAAAATTCCAATGGGTATTACCAGAGATTAAATAAACTAGCTTGCAGTAATTTACTAGGTAATTCATTTCCCTCAATGTTTTTGTTATTTTTCGTTTTTTTTTTCTTCTTGGGGAGAGGGAAGTGTCATTATTTGCGAATTCCCAAATGCAAGCTCTAGATTTGCAATTTGCAACTTGGAAAGCAATTCTTTACTGACCTACAAAGTTAACCCTCTGACCTGTTAGAATGATTAGCATTCAGTTTCTCATTTTTACCCCTCAATCACCCATTGAGGTCATGCGAGTAAAGGAAATGATCCAAACTAAAGAGTCCCACACCCAAAGAAAAAACACTTTCAATTTTTTCCAATTCTATTTATCTGCACCTTTTTCTTAATTTAATTCTTGTATTTCCTTCAACAATAGCTACCCAAGAGCAGAATGGAACTTATGAAATACTTACGGATGAGAGGTGAAAATTGCATGAAACAGGTTGGTTTCTGAATCCCACCAAACATCCTCTGCCAAAGAAATAACATAACAAAGTCAGTTTTCTTTGCTGTATTACACCACAGCAAAGGCCTAAATTATTTCCTCATGAGTCAATACGTATCTTGTACTGTGTTAACCCTTTAACCCTTTCACTCCCAAAATCACATTAGCAATTCTCCTTACTGTCTACCATACAGTTCTGGTGATGTTGGTTTGGAGAATTTGGTATTGGGTCAACTTATATTCCCTTAATTTCTATTTTTCTTTATTCTCATCCCTTGTCTGCTTGACATTGTATTGATATTGTAAAGAGAAATTCTGTCTTGGTCACTCATGGGAGTTAAACTGTTAACCTCTTAGAGCGACTAGCATCTAATTTCTCTTGACAACATCATGCCCAAATAGGAATAAGAATAAAGGAAATGATCACCAATTAAAAGAAGCTCTTGATTGTTAAACTCATTCTTCTTGTCAGCACCTTAGGCAATCTACAGCATAGAGTACAGTTTGGAGAATATGCTATCTAATATTAGGGTACAATGGGTTAGGTCAATCTAAATGGCACATAAATATCATTCCCTGGTTGCCTTACCATCAAGTTTCCTTCTCAGCATTATATAATAATATGCCATATTTAATACTAAAAGTCACTTACGAATTTCATTGAAATAAACTGGATATTCTCCTCCATCAGAACAAACAAGTTTGGCCTTCTGGTAAGTTATAAAGTACTTTCTGAGGGTAGACTGACCAGCATAGTCACCCTATAGAGAGAGAGAAATTTCTCATGATGAAGAACATCAATAAAACATACTTAACCCTTTAACTCCCAGAAGTGATTAACATGAAACTTCTCCCAATTATATCCATACAGTATCCAGCAAAGGGCAAACGAGAATACCCAAACTTATCAGGCAGAAGTTGTTATCTTGATCTTATACCAAATTTGCCTGACTGGTTTGCCAGGAATTGTGTAAAAGCTTGAGGGGAAAATTAACAATCAGATCTTGGAAGTTCACAAGTAATGACTGAGTATAGTTTGGACAGAGGGGAAAATGCTTGATTCTTAATCGTGACATGTGCTTAAAGTGTTTATTGGCGAGTCAGACCTGCCCTGACTCACCAATAAAGCACTTTATCATATGACCACTGCTCTTTCTATTTAAACCTTTTTCCTTGCATTTTATCATCTTGCATCTTGAAGGGCCTTATGCTGAGCCACCCAACTTTCTCCAGCTCTGTTTCATGTTTTTGAATGAAAGCCCACACAGGGCAGTACAGGTCATATCATTATATCTAATCATTGTTATTGGTCATTTATCTAGCATGCTTCAATTTATTAGCTGCCATACTACAGCAATTCATTTTTTCTAAACTATCTATCAGATTTTACTTCCCAGATCCTTGGTACAGATATGTTACAATTATGAAAAAAAGCTTCCTTGTACCTTACATATACGTGCTACCCTGGAGACTTTATATTTTCCACAGCTCATACATTCCATTGTCCGCTCGCGAAAAAAGATGTACACATATTTCCCAATGATGAAACTCTTGACGAAATGTACATCTGCATGAATAAAAGTTTAAAAAGATTAAGTGCTGAAAATGTCCTAAAATGCTGGAAGAACAATTACGTCTAACTATATGCAAATTGTTCAGCATCATATTCTTGGCCAAGCCACTGAAAGCACTCATTGTGCAAATAGCACTTATCTAGATTTCAATGCCAAGAAAACAAATATCTTCTGAATCCAGACCATCATTAACACATAAGGAGGGTCTTCACCAGACCATGGAGGGCATGCAAATGTAAACAAATAGAACTGAATTTGCAGCAACCCTATGCAACTACTCCTGGCATTATTTATTGTCACTAATTATTCCCACATAAATATTGATCAAACTTACCAGAGTAAAAGTCACTTTCAGACATAAAATCAGTGGACACTTCACTGATTCTGGGCTTAAAACTTTTACCATGAATCATGGATATTCTTGATGCTAAGTTTATTGTTCCTCTGAAGACTCTCCCATTTTCTGTAATACCCAAAGAAAGCAGAAAACGTAAAAGTTAAGAATCAGGCGTTTTTAACTACCTAGTCTCAAATTATACACAACTCACATACCTTTTGTGTTGTTCCAGATACAGAACCAAATTATTACATTACTTAACTCTTTAAGCCTAGAGATTAGATTGTTAATTCTCCCCTCCAGCTACTACCTATCTCCTTGCAAATTCATAACAAGAATTTGGTGTTTGATCAAGATAACTATTTCTATTTCAGGGTTAACAGTGACTCTTCTGAGACAGACTCTTCAGTGTCAGTTACATAAGAGGCATTACAGAGGAGAATGGAAAATGAAAGAACCAGAATATAGCTTTGTAGTGCAAGTCAAAAAACCAGAACCTTAGCTAAGGTCCATTTCCCTGCAGTATTCACCATTACTAACACAGCACGCAGTCTTCGTGTTCAATTTTAGTTTTAAATCTCTACAACAATAGCAACCACTTCACAAGGGCAACAAGATGAAAACACATCTTTACTGCCAAATTCATTTTGTCAATAATATTTTTGCTGTTCTTTGATTGTAGGTTTGTTGTCGTAGATACTTGTACTAATAATTTTTTGGTTATTGAAATTTTCAAGCATGAATTGTAACCTAGCTTGAAACAAACTGATATTTACACCTTGCTTGTCAGGCTTCGGTTGTTAGAAGGCTCGATAACACTGTCCAATGCATAAATCTCTCTCCAGTGATTAGCCAAGTACATTTTTTTTTACCCATTGTGCACTGGACAGTGATTTATACAATGGAAAACAATATTATTTTAGAATTTGTCACATCCTTTCTTGAATGCACACTTAATTTGCATACCCAAAAAGCATTAACCTTCCTGAGGATTTCTCATGATCTATTAAGTGTAGTGGGAATTCACCCAAATTAAGTGATCTTAACACAAACCTGTTATAACACCCGTGTCATTTTGACTTGGTGTGCTATAATAATTTTCATCAGCTATAAACACATTCTGATTACTATCTCTGCCTGGAGCTGCATTCAAATTCGTCCTCTGAAAACAATAGAGAGACTAGTGAGTGATTTAGAGCAGAAATTCTTGAGAAAAAAGCTTCAACCACCATTAAAATGAGCACATTTCTACTGTAAGAGAAGAAAATTCAGATGTAAATCCAAACAATCTGATTGGTTCTTTCTTCGCTGTCTTGGTCTGTATTTTGCCATAGCAACTGTTTCCATGTAAACAGTCATAAGCCATGTATTTTTGGTAGCAAAGGCTGGCAAATTCAAATTAATCAAGTTTGGCCTGGGTGCCATACAATAAACAACTTGATAACCTTGTTTGCTTGAGCTATACTGGGGTTTATTAGCCATTGGTCCGCACTGCCACAACATCACGTCAATATTCCCCAGTACAACCCTTGGGCTCAGTAAGTACGACATTAGTCTTCACCTCCCACTTGAGACATCCTTTTTTTTATAACTTCATGCAAGACACTTCTTTCCCATGTTATTTCCAACCCTTCATATAACTCTGATTTTTTTAAAAGCTTGGTCCCTAAATATTGACTTGCTAGTTTTAAATGTTTTTATCCCAATCTGGACCTTAACTTATGGAGGCCAAGGCATCAAAATTATAATAAACTTGACTGGCAGGAGATAGAGGTCTCACGATATTCCTGCTTTTCAGGGAACTGAGAACCTGCTCTCAAGTTCCTTTTTATCTGGATTCAATAAGATGGTACATAATTACTTACATTTCTCCAGATACAGCCCCTTGTCAGACAGATAAATATCCTCTCCTCAAATGGCAGCATTAACTTCACATAGTTATGGCATGAAGGATCCTGCAATCGAGATGTGATAGACAACACTTAATAACAGCACTCAATCAGAAAAAATATCTGGGGTAATTTACATAACTGACTAATTTACATGGGGGCATGGACCCTCAGGGGGTGGAGGAGTGTGTCAAAAAAAGACTCCATGGAAAATAAAAGAAAGCTTGTCATCTCATGCACAATGCAGATCTCACATTATGGTCCTTTGAGGGAGGATTCACAAAGAAATTTTAAAAAAAGAGAACATTACAGATTTTGGAATATTTGCTTGTAAGTGTTTTGAGGAACATAGATGGGAAGCTATACTTTGTAGTTTCATTACAAGACAGCTTACATTTCCTAGATTACTAAACCCCTCCCTAGGCTTCCTCCGACCCAGTCTGTTAAAATTCTGGGGTCCATCTCTTTGCCAGGGAAATTTGGTGAATTCTGAAAAGCCATATCATAAATTGCATCGCATTTCAATGAAAAAGAGTCAGTGTTAAATTAAAGGTAATCAATCACAAAGCTCACAAAATGTGTATGCATTGTATAGCAATTTATCATTTGAAGCTGTATAATTACCTGTCCTTTATCACATCCAAGGCTTTGGGTGGTCAAATTCCAAGACTAAATGAGATAAACAAATCTAGTCATTAGTACTCATTAAAAACACACCAAGTTTAACATTAATCTGAGAACAGCCATCTCAAAACAGTACTGCCAAAATTAGCCCTTACTTCAACACTATTTATGTTTCCCAGATCCACTAGGAGTGCATTGTCTCTGCAAAACATAACATTAAATATATGCAATATCCGCTTCAAGATGTCTACAAAACAGTAAAACATCAGAAAATGAATCTTAAATAATCAGGTCATTATGGCACCATGAAAAAAATTTTTAGCCTAATAACTCACCTT
This sequence comes from Pocillopora verrucosa, assembly GCF_036669915.1. Classification (NCBI taxonomy): domain Eukaryota; kingdom Metazoa; phylum Cnidaria; class Anthozoa; order Scleractinia; family Pocilloporidae; genus Pocillopora; species Pocillopora verrucosa. The sequence goes on along the minus strand of NC_089321.1, from coordinate 1,861,819 downwards.
GCTCCCACGAGTAAGTGATTATACTTGATGTCAACTGACAATACTGAGAAGTTTCCAATCTTTATTCCTCCTGTTTTCAGTGTCTCCAGGTGGGGCCTGATATCTGAGAAAGTAACAGAATTAATTGACAAAACTTTGGTTCCTTTGTTCCTTACATAACCAGAAATCAAAAGCAATCATTATGGTGAGTGCAGAGTCTTGCTTCTTCACTCTTAAACTTGCAAGATCTGATACTTAACAAATCTTCTTGCTGTTATGTGTGAAACCTATATTTCCTTTACAGTTCATTCAAAAAGCTTTCACCCAATCACCCCCAAAGTGATCATAGAATAATTTCTCCTTGCAGTTATCAATACATTGACAAGAATAAAGATAATAAAATGAAAAAAGCAATCTCAGGGATATTGCTTGATTCAACACCAAATCCTCAGAACTTAAATCATAAAAAAATGCTTGGCAAATAGAGATGAGAATTGATAATAAGATCTTGGGAGTGAAAGGTTTCGGTATTTTTATGTCCGTGCAACAACCTCCAGCTGATAATTTTGTCTATTTTCATTGATTGTGTACTAGAAAATGCAAGGATTTTATTCATCAGGGGTTGCTGAATTCTCTACAAAAAAATTGAAATTCCCTTCCCTATCTTAACTTCAGATGTAAAGAACATTATCCTCTCAATCTAAACACTCCTTCAGCATTCTTTAAACCCGATTATGCATTGAAACAGTGAATTTACATGTTCGTCACTTCTAAGGAATTTGGGAGTTGAGTCATCTGTGTAGCCTAGGCCACAAAGGGGGCAAAAAAATTCTCCCAAGAAACTACATGCCGTCAACAATGGCCTCCATATTTTTAAAACCCACATACACAAGCTAAGAATATCACAGGTTTCAAATCAAAAATCACACCATAAATAGTTGATGTGTATCAGATAAACCATTACCTAGGGAAAGGTATTAGCTATAATCAAATATTTTTAAGCCATAACTAGGAAATAGATCATCTGCTTTTAATAGTTTTTAGTTCTACGATAAATAAGATCTGATATGTTAATCCTATTTTATTTCTAAGAAGTCAAGATTTTAGAAAAGCTTGTGGATTAAGAGGCAAGGAAAAAATTCCTTCTTTAATTAATGACTTGGTCATCATCAAACGGGTAACAAGGTGGACTTCAGATATCAGAGATACATTTCTGCAAATCTCAACATGTCATAGCTATTTTCATTTAGATAAATTTATGAAATTGTAAGAAAAGTAACTTGTATCAATATTGTAGATTAGACTCCTGTTAGGCATGGAATGGATTTCTTGTCACAAAGTATTCTTGTGGCATATAATGAATAGTATGGCTGTCCAAGTTTAATGCTGTTGGCTAAAAGAGGACCACTAAGGAGTCTCGTCTTATCATAATGAGGATCTGCCAAGGCTTTAACACCAAAGAACAGTCCTAAGACTAATACAATTAGCTCCTGTCCTATTTTACTTGACATGAAAGAAACTAAACAGCTAATTGATTCTTATTTCACTGGCATAACAAACACTTTTAATTAAGAAGTACAGTTTAAAGTCCTACAAAATCACTTCACCCAAACAATAACAGAATTTAAATTTGTAGAATGCAATAAATGTTGAGACAACAGTGATCCTTGTTCATTTACAAATCACCAAATTCATCTTGTTTATGGAATCACAGCTGAATAAACAACACATTTTAGAGTTTGTTTGTGTGAACATATCTGTGCAGTAATTTTTTTGATCTCCAATCAGCCAATCTGTCAGTTTAATGTAACTGAATCCCTTAATTTAGCACTAATTACCTTTGCAATGCAAGATAACAAATGGACAGACATTTTGGCTTCAAGACTATCAAAAATTAGTTTCCCTCATGTTGCAACAAGTAAACGAGTTTCTTTTCACATTAAGAGTAAGTTCTTTGTAAAATACTTTAGGTCACTCATCTTATAAATAAGTAAAATACCGGTTCGGTATTAACGAATCAGGATGTATTAAAACGTAATTTAATTATAGCATGCAAACTACGTGATTGTGTTATAATCAGCTTGTAAGGTAAGTGATACATTTGGAACCTCTTGGCCGTCAGGCAAACCACTTACATATGTCTCATATAAGATTGTTTCACAAAGGAGGGTGTATTCCTAATCCAAAGTGGAATGAGACTTGATAACAACAGTACAAAATGTTATCAAGTCCATTATCTTTACTACAATATATCCAACCAAATTCCCACTTGGACATTTCTACCTGAAATTTTAAAATGTCAAGGAGATCTAAGGGTTACTACTATTCGGTCTATTTAGATCTTTAGGATGATGAAATGTAAATCAAAGCTATGAAACCTCAATATCTCTGAGGAATTTAAATAGACTTTGGCACAGTGAGGTCTTTATAAAGTAGACTTGATATTAGGCAAACACAACCTTCATTAACTCCTTAACTCCCAGGATCTAAGAATCAAGTCTCAACTCCATCTGTTGCCCATTTCTATTTATTTTAACTTTGAGAAATTCATGTCCAACCAAACATTATCCCCTAATTGATACTTTTCTAACTTCTTGCAACCTTTCTGCATGAAAATGTATTGATATCACTGGGAGACATTTTTTCCCCTCACTCACAAGGGTGAGAGAGTTCAACAGACATTAAACATACTCCAATTTTGTCTTAGTTCCCACATTTAAAGTTAAAACTCCCTTTAAGCGATCTTTTTAGTAACAAATATAACTTGCACAAGAATAGACTCACAACATTTGATTTAAATAATTAATTAGCCAATGGTGCCTATCATGGAAACTCCAACAGACTAAACAGTTAAGGTTGGCATTATTGCATATTACCATACCCTGTATGAAGGAAACAAAGGCATGGGTCTCAAGAGTAATGAATCAAAACAGCTTTGATTGTTCTACACAGAAAAAGTTAAGGAAAACAGCACCTCAAAGGAAAAATTCACATTTCATTTACAGATGCCAGTCTAGTAACTAAAAGTACTTGTCATTTCAAAATTTCTCTGATCACCCCTGACATTGATATATATATTTTTAGGAACCATCTCCCGCTCCAGAACACAGCTATTGATGACTCAAAATTTGTTATTTCAAAAACTAAAACACTGTGTTGTCTTGAATCAAGACATTTCCCATGAAAATTATGTTTGATTGAATAGATCCTATGCAAGTATATTCAATTTGTTATAAAGACCAAAAGCAAAATAATTTGATCAGATAAACATTGATTAGTTTTGCTTTAGGGTAAAAGGCAATTTTTTCATTAACTAGACCATGAAATCAAAATGGGTGGAAATGATTTCCATTATATCTGGAAGGAGCCTTTTTAGTTAGCAGAACATTAATCAACAACTGACAGCTGTACACCAAATTAGTAAGTGGCAAGCTCATTATCTGCCAAAATCCTAGAATACCACGACAGACAAAGAGATGAAATTTTGCAAAAAAAAACAAATTACTAACTCTTGTCCTTAGCTTTATTGATACCTTAATCATGTTCTGGTTGTATCCCAGTCACCCTTTAACATCAAGATTGGAAACAAACTTCTTTCAATGATATTCAAAACACTGAATCAAACTCCAGTCATTATATTATCATCTGGAGAGGCTCTTCAACATAGAGACAGTTGAACCCCCAAATATCACTGAGCCTTTGTGTTTCCTTAATTTTGCCTGCAGCTAAGTAGACAAATTTAACCATATCCCATTTTCATTCAATTTGATTTCAATAACAAGTACGATTTCTCAGTGGTCTAGAAGGAACTCATTCATAATAGATGTTTGTTAAAATTGTTCTTTTACAATTCTACTGTTGAGAGGGTCATGGCACACTTTAGTATGCAACACAACACACTCCTAACCCAATATCAAACAAAGCCAACCATTGTGCACAAGTCAATTTAACCAAAATCCAACCATTAAGCACAAACCATTTTTTTAAGGCAATGCTACCATACAAAACAAAGGCATCAGTGTTTGTGCAAGGCTGAAGTAGTCAACAACACTAGAGCCCTTTTCAATATCATAGCACAGTTCATAGTACAGAACATTTGGCAAGATTGTTATTATTTCACACCATGTTTGTTGATATTTTTCAAAAAAAGTTGGCAAATAAGTTCCTTGATTTTCTTGTTGTGGGTATCTCTTCTAAAATTCTCAGAGATATGCAAGGAGAACCAATATTTGAAATTAATAGACCTGCCTAGGAACAACCCTGGATTGAAATTTTAATGCAGCCTGTATTACCCAAAATCTGACCCTTTACATCTAAAAATACACATGTAGTTCCATCTCTGTGTTTTATCAACATTTAAAGACAACGCATGGCGTTAAGCTGTGTTATTTTAACCTATCCAATAAGACAAGTGCAATAACTTTGAAAAATGCAATTGCTCATTACAATTTAATTGTTGCTCAATTTTATTCCAATCAAAGCTGAGAAATATTCTGATCAATTAGGTGAACTCATAAAATAAGGAAAGCCTCCGCGTTGGTTGCAATGTAATTTTTGTTAAGCTTCCTTTGTTTACTTTACAACTGTGCTAATGAAATGCCGATGAAAAGCTAATTGATACCAGACTACAAGCTCCAATGCTTCTGCGTCTAAAATTTCACTCCAGTGCAAATACAACAAAGCGTATCTTCAGAGGAGGAAAAGTCGCGCCAAAATACAGGCTTATTCCGCATGAAATTGCATAGTATATGACGAAGTCTCAAACTATTCAATCAACTTGAAACAAAAGATGTTTTACCGCCACTCACAAAACATACAATACATTTGCATTTACTACAGTGCCTCTATTTACAACCTGGTGTTTTAAATCCTCATATGGTTTGTAAAGCAAATAGCTCTGATCCTCTCAGAAGGGGTATACGCATTGAGGTATTTCGTGTTTTTCCCTTTCGTGCAGCCGTTTGCATCAGTAGTGGGTAGCAATATCTGATAGCTAAGTAAACTTTATCAACCAAGTTTCACCTGCTTCCCGACGCAAAATATTTTTAACAGCCAAAACATTGAATAATTTTGAAGCGCCATATTGATTTTTGTACAAATTAATTATGTAGTGATGCAAGGACCAAGCAAAAACGCTCTTTAATGTCGAAGAATTTCAATATCTTCAAACTGATTTAAAATAACTTTGTGTAAACTATGAGATTCCCTCCGGCTGGGATGGTTTATTGTAGAAATACACTGTTCAAGAGGGTATGAAGTTTCCAAAACAACCCTCTTAAGAGGCCTTCCTTAGTCATCACCGAAAACACCGTGACAATACAACGCCAAAATAGATGAAAACTGACAGAAATGTCTCCGTACGTGAAAGCAGAATCTTACGCTAGCGTGATTTTCATTCAACAACTCGCATGTAGTTTCATGATAGTACGAGGACGGGTCGTGTGTGCACGAGTAGAGAACATACCTTCGAATTGTGTTCTTAAGTGCGGTTCTCTGTTGGGCGCCACCACAATGCATCCAGATAATATTGCGAAATGACTCAGAAGTAGCATATACAGCCCGTTCCGTTGCTTCATTTCTTACAGTTGGGCTGCAAATTGATCAGACGATAGATTTGAGAACCATTAAAAACCATCACAATGGCTACATTAGATACATGAGAAGTAGTAGGTAGTAGTGTTACAAGACTAGACGCACGATGCGATATCGTACTCAGATTTCATAAAACAAACCACATTGTTTGCAGATAAAATAATTCTGCGTAAATTTTAACGTAACAAATACGACAGGACCGTTTTCACGTAAAAATATTGTTGACCTCGATGGAAAACTTACATTCTACGCACTAAGTGTCGCTAAAAGTTCGAACAAAAGGTAGTAGTTCACTGAAATATAATACTACCAAGATAATTTGCCCTGTTAACTACAAAGCGTTCTTGACTCCTGGATTATCACGCATTGTGCTAAAAGTTTCGCCTTCTTGTTGAAATAAGCCCTGAAACTGTCAAGATGGTTGGACGCACCGACCGTTAATCGTATACAGGAATGTAGTTGGAGTGACTGCAACAATCAATCGACACAAACGGAGTCCATATACGGACAAATAAATCATGATGGTTTCACAGTTGTATTTATACTCACTAAAACACTGTTGCTGAAATCCTTAATCAAACCAATTATGCACTTCGACTTTTCACAGATTGTGTTTCTCCTATGAATTCTCAACGACAAACTTTGAGTGTGTTGAGCCAAAATGAAGCCAGAAGAAGACTTGCTTATATATTCCGGCAAATTTCGCGTTTAACATCGATGAATTCGATCACCCAGGCAATTAAAACTTCTTAAGGATAGACTGAAATATTCAATACTCGAGAACGTAGACGTTTGGTCTCGGTTTTCGACTAGAAGCTCACTGGTTCTTCTTATGCATTTAGGTATGTTGACAAATGAAACACTTTAGCAACGCCATGTTCCATTGGTGGAGAGGATCGATACTCGAGTGCTAAATTCATTCGTCGTCATTTGCATTTGAACCTTTTTGCCGCTCATTCGATGAGTGAAATGAACGGTGACATCACGCATTGTTTAAGATTAAGCGATGAAAACTACGCAATAGCTCGTAAAAATTAAATTTAAACTTGACATATGCCGTAACACTAAGAGCTAGAACCCACACAAATGTAAAATTACCATAATATAATCGCATCTGGCGCTTCGTACCTTGAGATCTTTCTTGTCCTGTACGTTTGAATATTTATTAAAAGAATCTATTCTTTCCCACACCAAAGTACTAATTACAGGCTTTCCGAAATAAAGTGGATACCACAATAAACCGCAAGTGATGATTGTATTCTAAAAAACTTCAACTGTGGGCTTACCTCTTCCCGTGCAAGTTTACCACTTCCTTTGTGTTCAGTTGCCAAGCTGTTCTTCTTGGTCTGACGTCGTGGGTAAGCTTTCCAAAAACAAAAACAAAGCATTAAGACTCAAAATTCAATTTGGCCTTCTCTTTGTCTTACTTCTGTGTAAAATTCGCTTTCGAAAATTGTATCGGCAGTTACACAGCAAACCGCCTCGCCATAATCATAGACTTGTTACGTCACGTACGCACTTGAATACATGACAGGCATTTATGTGTCTGATCCAAAAAGGTTTATAATTGCGGGGGAACTCACTAACAATTACGGCAGCTGCTTCTTTTCCACACACAGCGCATTAAACTAATATTCAGCGGACTGCATTCCTCTTGGCTGATACCCTTTCAACGTTTCTCAATCAAATGCACTTCGCCTTACTTCGGAAATCTGGTTTTCATTCACACTCGTTGGATTAGGCTACAGTCACGGTGGCAGGGGTCGCAGTTTAAGTCCACTCACTTGATGTCTGCTACTGGCCAATGCTCCTACAAAATTCAAACTGTGCAGTTCAAATCTTTTCAATTCTCCTGCGAAGACAAATGCATAAATTCTCTATGAAAATCTTTATTCTTGCCATATGTCGGCGTGCTTCGACACCGTACACCACACGATTAGCGGGTGGAGAACAAAAGACCTCCTTCCGCCTTCATAAAATTACCCAACGTGATCACTAACCATAACCCAACGGGTTGCTTTTGTGAGTCAAATGAGAGCTAATCAACTAGCAAACGCAACAAAAGCCGTAAAAAATTCTACTAGAACAATTCACCTTTCGAATTCGTCGCGTGGAGCAATCAATCAAGCCCGTTCCAGGTCTCTGCGCGTTTTTTATGTCATATAGCACGTCAGCAAATAACAGTGTTTTAACGAATATCGATAACGATCTTGTTTCATCGGGTAAAAATGTCAATCAATTTAGTAGCACCTCAGTTCGCAAAGTCTCTCTGTGCGACGGCTGTTGAGGGGGCCCTCCATTATCTTCACCAATGGTAATAAAAGAAACTTTAATCCTGCTCAGGTCGCATGTTCACACACGACAATGAAGAACTGAATTAACTCACCGCCTGAAAGTCAGTGTATTTACTTTTAATTCTAAAGCTTTAATAAATCATTCACAAATGACACCCACAGCCATTCAGAATATTTTCAAGGACGCCGACCACTGATGTTCTGTTCTATGTCATTCCTCGCTCATTTCGATTCTTTTCCGCATAAGCGAGACTTATCGTAGGGGTTCACTTGTTAGAACACTGATTGAATATCGCTCTTCAAAAACATTACTTTTTTGCTCCAAGAAGTACTCGATCTTTCGAAGATGTTAACAAAGTTGACGTACAATTTTCATCGCAATCTTAAGAAGGATTACCGGGCAATTAGTTGAAAATTTGTTCTTTACCGCACCCGAAACTCCTGTTTGTTCCGCTTACGTTTGTTTGGTTTTGCTTTTTGTTAATTACTCCTAATTTCCTGCCTTTTAACTTCTGCAACACACAGATGCCAAATGGAATTCCTGATATTCTAAAAATAAGCAAAAGAAACTATTTAATGAGCGCAAAATAAACAAATATATTATGTGATTGTCGCTTGAAAACGAGGAACAATTGATCGGATGGAATTGCCTCACTGACGTAAAATTTGAGGAAATACGTCATCAATGGTGGGTCTCGCAAAAATTGCTTGAAATTCCTTAATAAGCAAACGGTTCCCTTTTGTATTTCACACCTAAGCCGTTGTTTCAAAGGATAACTTTCCTCAGGGCCTGATTAGGCAAAGAAACTAAACCTCAGAAAAAGTCTTAACGAAAACAAAACCAATATATTCTTAGGAGTTTGGAAACGGAAGTTGAAAAGAAATGACGTTAAAACATCAGAAAACGAAAAAAAGAAAAATGAAATTTCAGAGAAAGATCACAGCTAAAATTTCTCGTCAAAGGATGCCTAAGTCTAACAATGACTCATAAGATGCAATGCACAAAACAAGAAGAAGCATGTGGAAGCAAGCACGTGCTAATGCATCTTTCAAGCACATGTACGTTCCAGGGTTCCCATCGGCGTAAACCATGTACAAGATTATTTCGCATGTCATTGACTGAATAAACTTCGACTCAATAAAAAGCCGCTGATCGGGAATATGGGATTCCCTCCCAAACAATGACTTCCTCGAGCACGTACCTCGGTCCTCCTCAAGTCGCGGGAAGGAAAAAAGCGGGCTGTGCTCGAGAAAACGCCGACTGGGAAGCCACGCCAAACTGAACTCTGAAAATGTCAGCTTATTTTCGGTGAAACTTGATTCAAGTTTTTCAGTATCTCAAGAAAAAACTTCCGACCTTATAGCTGATATTACTCTAACTTAGAAGAAAGTCGTTGCTCCAGATCTGCCACACTTACGTAACCGTCCCACGATCAAGACGAGACACAGTCAGTGTCCACTCTTGTGATGTAATACGTACATCCTGATTTATCAAAATTCGTGCCAACGAGAATAACTTCAAACAGATTTCCATGCACTCTTTTTTGTTATAGGGATATTTTTCCAGCAGAATATTGAGGCTGAAACTGGGCAATTACGTTCACAATATATATAAAACTAAGGCTCCATTAAAATCATAAATTTCTGTTCGTTCTCTATTTTACACACAAAGGATTTGGTAAACTCTCTCTTTTTTTCAGAAGAAATTAGCATGATTTAAACCGTACCCAATTTTGATCAAAAAATGTATAAAATTTCCGCGATAGCTGGTCATTTAAAACGATCAAGAATCATGATTATGTAAGAAGTTTAATGGTGTCAATGATGATTAACCATAAATTTTTATTAATGTAGCAATGTAGCCAAGAATATTCAGTTTGGTTCGATCAAATCTATTCAAAATGATATCTAAAAGAGTTCATTGTTACATAAAAGAGTGTAAATAGGGCAATGGGAAAAAGTGCTTAGGTGCATTAGAAAATCTCGAAAAATAAAAAATAAATAGAGTGAAGTTCTAATAAACAGGGTCTCACGTATTGGCCTGTCGAGGTGCATGCTACGGATGTATGCAAAAACCTCTATAGTGAACATACCTCTCAATTACAATTGTTTTAAAAACGTTCTTTGGCTTCCCGTCGAGTTGCTGTGGAGAAGGAAATCAGAAAACTCTGTTTGAACGAAGCTTTCCCTATTTGCTTTTCATTGTTGTTTTGTCTGAGCGATGTGAGTTTTAATTTTTTTTTCTGCCCGGTTACCAATACTTACAGCCGATCAGATGACTATCACATTTTAACCGGTTTCAATCCTCCTTTTATGGTAAGATCTAACCTGTTGTATGATCTTCCATTCTACCCCGGCTGTTTCTCATTTGTTTATAAATCAGTCAGGAGAATTTGTTATTTGATAAAGATACCTTCCATTCGCTAATAATTTTGTGTATTCTCATGAACGTTCCACTGGATAATGTTTTAAAATTGTGAGGGGAACTTGCAACTTGATCGATTCTGCTGACACTCGAAAGGGTTCGAAGAAGGAAATATTCACTCAAAAAAAAAAACAGTTAGTGCGTGATGCCAAGATTTGATCGATAACCACTATGATACTCGTGCGAACACATGATTTACTCAGAAACAAACATTTCCAGGCTATTTTTAGTAAATTAATGTTAAATTGTTGTCAAGCTATCGTTATCGAAGATGGTGGAATTTCGATTGCGATACGCGCGTCTACATTTAATCAAGTGCCTGACGAAGACCAACGTTGTGGCAGTCGACAGCCAGTTAAGCGCTGTGATGTTCAATTCATAGCTTGACCGTACAATTGAGGGTGACTTGGATTATAATATATTGTGAAACGAAACGAAACGAAACCAGGCGAGATATAACAAAACTAAAGGAATAATTCCTATATATTTTATAATAAGGTAAAAATAACTTTCACACGGATTTTGGAGTATCGTTAATTAACAATAATGATTTTTATTCATTTCGCAAAGTGGTAATCTAAGAAGAGTTACTATTTTGCGAAATCGACTAATAGTCCATTTCGCAAAATAGTATCTCACCAAAATAGTATCCCACCTAAAATTACTATTTCTTTTCGTTTCGCAAAATAGAATAAGCCGAGTGACATGAGGCATACGGTGAGTTATTCATTTCTAATCATCTCCACGAAAAACAAAAACATTTTCTATCGACAATTTTTTACGGTCGGTAATGAACTCCCTACGTTATGGGATTATAACTACTTACGACAAATTGCATTAAATTTTCTTAACTGAAGAATTAAAAAGAAATCCAATAGACTCCTCGAAGAAATAGTAACCCTGACCAACACACTTAGTTTCCAATTGCAACAAATATCGACAGAGCGCAGAAATAAATACCGTTGCCAGATCCGCTATCATTGGAGAGTGCACACGGGGTAATCTATCGTCTAGACTTATCTCTTGAAATGTGGTGTGTCAAGAAAAGGTGTGACCTTTTTCCTCCGATCTGCTCTCGAACCGACCAGTGCCAAGAAAAACAGAAACTATATACCTTTCTTGATCAGCAGCCAAGGCGCGACTCTAAAGGGGTGAAAAGGCAACAAGGAATTTTCTTTCATACACTCAGCTGGAAAGATTAAACATAAATCAATTGAATTGGGTGTTAAAAGGGTACCTGGGATGAAAATGTAATTAAAATCAGGCGCCTTCACGGATAAATTCGTTTCTAAAGCTCGACATCTTACTGATCTCCTAACTAGACCAATCTCGTACCCAGATCCTACAGTGTACCTGAAATGGCCGTGGAAGGTCTGGGTAGGAGATACGCTCAGACTGCTTGCCTGCCTGTGGTTTCCCATGCGTTCTATTTCTGTTTGTCTGAAGTGATCGCATCAAAGCGATTCTTTGAAGCCTCCTGAGGAAAGCTGAATAATGAATATAGCTGAGATAAAAAATAAAAAAAAGAAACGAAGCGTGCAATTTACGAAGTGGAACACTATTGTTCAGTATGGGATATTTCAATGAGCCTTGCGTGAGGTAAAATGCGGGAAAACAGTCTCGAGACCGCAATAAAATCTCCATACATGTTTATCCTAGCTGTCAGTCAAATATCCCGACACCTTGGGAAAAATATTTTTATACTAAAATGGCGGTATGCTTAGTAAAAGTGCCACCAGACCAAGACATTATCTCTGTCCGAGTCCGACTTCGTCAATTACCAACGTCTAGATTTTACGATTACGTTGTTGTCGTTGAATTAATACCATAATCAAATGCGAAAATATAGCCTGATTTGAACTTGTTAATGGACTATTAGCGTAAAGAAAACTGAGAAAAAGAAGCAAAACTTTGACTGCGAGAGACTGAATACATCTGCTCTGCTATGCAGCGATTCCACTTTCGTAAAATTATCATATGGACGAAAAGGAAGTAAATAATTCCGAGAAACGACGGATGGTCTAATGGCTAATGGGTTATTTTGGGAAACGGATTAATTACAGCCTTTTTACTCATTCTGACAGACGCTTATGAGTGAACTAGCCGCTGAATTATGCAGTCTGTCATGAAGGAAAAAAGGTAAAACAAAATTGTGGTCTCGAAATTCTGAGAAAACAGAATCAGTAGACTTCTTCTTGACTTGGTATAAAAATATTAGTTTACAGCGCGGCGCGAACGGGCGAAAGTGTGTGAAAAATGAGCATCGACTAGTGACATGCATGCTAGTTGGCAAGGCAAATTTCTGGTCGATCTAAAATTAGTTGGAAGTAGAGGAAGATATACTATTTCAAGAAAGGACGGAGTTTTGAGAAATGACCAAGCTCAGAATGCACAAGTGAAGGCAAGCGAATGCTCAGAGTGCACGGGTGAATGCAAGCGAATATGCCCTTCAACGCCTGACAGACATTCTAGTTGGTAAAGCAAATTTCCAGTTAACGAATTATCATTAGGAAGGGAAGGAAATTATACTATTTCAAAGAAAAGGCGGATGGTTTGAGAAGCTAATTTTAGGGGAGGAGTCTTTGTTCCAAATGATTTGGATTTGTTCCAAATCCAAACCCTTTTAGCATTAAATTGCTTATCACCTGCTGGACAAACAGAAGGAATCATTCAACTGCTGCCAGGGAATTAGATAACAGAGCCGCCCATGCTTAAATTCCCTGAAAACGGTATCAGCTGACTTCCTGTTTGGGCTATTAATCACTTTGTCGCTCCTTGTTTATATTCGCGGGCCGTTTGATTAAAAGGCAGTTAGTACTAAACCGGGGTTAAAAGGTTCTATAGCTTATGAAAAAGCGTATACATTTTCTCTCGTGTGTACATTAGGCTAAAATGCTAACATGGCTAACGTTTCGTTAGGCATCATCCTAGTAAGACGAAAAACTTAACATCATAAAATATAAACAGGGAAATTTCTACATTGTTAAGTAACTTAACGACCAGTTTACTCTTAACCTCGATGAGCTTACTTACGTTCTAAAAAACTCCTTCCTTATTGTACGGTGCTGCACAGCATCGAATGATGCGATCGAAATTAGTCATTTCGTTTTTAAAGCAATTTACAATGGATATAACAAACCACTTAGCTAAAATGATTGGTTACCTTTTTTGGAAGACTGAATCACCGCTAAAAATTTCCGTTTCACTGCCCTCTTCCTTCGTCTTGGACTTAAAATTTTTCTATCTGTGCCATATAAACATCCTTAAGTAACCTAGACGTTTGTGCCCATGGTTGCAATTGGATGTGAGCGAAATTTAATCAAGGACAACTGGCCTTAAAAATAGTTTCACGTTATAAGTTCTTTTGTTACCTCAATGTAATTATAACTTTCTAGTGGACTCGTGAATCAAACGCGAAGTTTTACAAAACGAAGGCCATTTCGTGATACATACTTTGGTAGTTACAGGTGATATCCTCTGATATTTACATTGGCAAAACTTGTGTGCATTTCTTATGCTCATAATTTAATATTTACTCTTGAAAGTCATTGTGTTATCATAACTCTTCTCAGCTACTCACGAATGAAAACAAGGTGAGAACGAAAAAGATATGTAAATTGTTGTTGCATAGGAGACTGTGTTTAGTTACGTGTATAATCCGGGAATCGAACCCGTTTATGGAAGATTCAGAGATCTCCTATAAGGTACTCACCGTGATCGATAATTTTTCTCAGTCGGTGGCGTACTGCAGAAATTTTAGAGTTCTTTTTGGTTGCACTTTCCTAAGCAATTAAGGGCGTTTCTTTGTACACACTTGTATATATGACATTCGAAATAGAAAGTGAAATGTAAATTTAGTCAGTTTCATCTCCACTCAGCAGGGTCGTGGCAATATCCTAAGTTTCCTTTCTTAGAAATTCCTGGATGAGAAGCTCCTTGACAACCCAGCCTTACTCAGATCTGATTCTCTTCCCTCATCTTCACCCGACCTTTCTCTTCCATCTCTATTTCCCAGAATATTTAATTGTTGCTACCTTAAAACTAAGTTCCATTTCAATTTTATTTAGTTAGTTGTGCCGTAATTTTAATTGATATGAAAACAACATTTACATGTTAATCGGTTCCTCTCGTTTATCGAACGAATTAGTTGGTGATATAAAAGCATCTTTTGAAAAAATCTTTAATCAATACAATTGCCAAAGCTGTCTAAAACAGGTAATACATTTTTTTTAGTACAGGTATAAATATCTTTTTAAAATAGCGTCTTACGCACAGGAAGCTGAGCCTGATTTGGTGTGTTTATCTTATATCTGATGACGTTCATGGTTACAGCTCAACACACTCGATGTATGACGCAGCAAATTGGCTGTCAATCACGCTAAAAGCATTACAGAAAAACACCTTATAAAGACCTTGGAAAAACAATGAAGCTGGCACACCTACGGGATACAATGTCTCGTATATTGTCCTGTATTGTTTCGTGTAGCTTTCAAAAACAAACGATCCTACGTCGCGATCTATTTACTTGCGAAGGTCGTCTATTTCTGGAGCAGAATATGTCTGTAGGTGGCCTATTGACAGAGACGTAAAGCGATAAAAAACCTGTTTGACACTGTTGAAGGTGGTTTCAATAATCACTTGCGCTGAAACAAGCAGAAGGTAAAAAACTTTGACAGTTTTCACCGCAAATATTACAAAGATTTGAAATCCTTATTCTGATCCGATATAAATGCGCTATTGAGTCGAGTCTAGCTTTGCCCTCATAGCTCAGTCCTTACTTGGAATAATTACGGTAAAAGTTTTCCTAGAATCGATGGCAAAGCTCCTAGTTTACCTCCGGCATTGAGCTTGAGAAGAAAAATTGTTTTGGTAAAATTACACTCTGAGTTGTTTTCTAATAGTTGCGTACTTCTTCCACTAACACTTCGAGAAAAGGCGCGGTGGCATATTCTGAAAAAAGGTATGACACAAAGCTGGATCAAATCGCAGTGATCACGCGATCAGTTATAGAAAATCAAAATCTGACGTGTATTTGACCAATAATCTCGTAGACCTTCGACAAAATTGCTTAGAAAATTATGCTAGGGGGAAAACGTCCCTTGCATGTTCCGTGATCCCGCCATGACAACACTCCCTCTTTTCCCCTGACCCTCTCAACTTCGATAAGATTTGGAAAAACACCGTGGATCTCCTTTCTCAGCAAAAAACCGGTGTCAATTTGCGGACAGAAAAAACTCACCACATGAAGATTATTGATTAATTATCCCAGCTCACCGCGTGTCATTACTTTTAAACAGTTGGGAATGTTTTCTTTTGTTCAATTAAGCTGCTTACACCTTTGACACAGCTCAATTTGAAACACAACGGAAGAAATTTCATAATTTAACACATTTGAAGTCAGTGAACGAGCAGCAATTTCCAATAAAAGTGTATACCATATAGCTATATTTTTTTTACAAAAATTCCCAAATGAATGCCAGGTTTGCTGTCTACGACACACTTCACATGCTGTCTTCATTCTGGCACGACTGGCAACTAAATCTTTCAATATTGAAAACTTACCAAACATGGAAACATTTGACAACAGTTGTTGGACATCAGAGTCTTTTGTGTTCTGAATAGTCTTGACTACCAGACTTATGCCAAAATATGAAATCACGAGCGCGTTTTTTCCTTAAAAGCACGCTTGCCCGAGGGTTTTTTTTTCAAGAAAACCGATTAATTATTAATGATTTTCAAAGGAAAACATTAACGCTGCTGCTTCATTTCTCGCGTCTCTCTACTTTACTGTTCCCCAATCTAGACAGGATGTCAAAGGATCAGTGTGAAAATATAAAGCTCGCCCTCAGAAATCTTCGAGTTATCGGTCGGTTCGGATAACATCGTGCGTATATTATCGTGCCATGTTAAGCAAGGACGAAGTAAGTAAAACAAGAAAAAAAAGATGAAAGATGCGATTTTGTCAGAGTAAGAATAACATTTCGGTTTCAGTGAAGCTACTGAATAGCTCTGACTTCCTTCGAATTAAAAATAAGCCTTACTTGTCTCACTTCAAGGACTCGTGTTCTCCTCCTGAACCGTAACGAGGAAATAAAAACCATCAAAATATTTTTGGTCCATGCAAATAACTGTATCATAAATCATCTAATATACCTTTTAGAATATTCTTCAGTCGTTCTCTCAATAGACAAGTTCGCCGAAGTGTTGCTTAGTTTTGTTTTAGTGTGTAGCGTTGCCCTGTGACTAAGATGCTTTGATCAGAGTTCAATTTCGTGGATTCATGCCATAAGCTGCGAGCACAAACAAACGAGTCACAGCATAGCTAATCGGTCCCCTCGATTAACTATGGTCACAGGGTAACCAATGAACATCCTCACGAGGTGAAATTTATTCTCTCCTTTCGATGTCATGCACAAGTGATGGTAATTGATGCACTCGTCAACCAAAGATTTTTTCTTTTTGGGAAATATCCAAAAATTTTAAGATGTTATTTGATAATCTACAACTGCGATGCAGGAATACTCCTGGCGGAGAGTCAACTATGGTGAGACACACGTGATCACGTGAAAAAAGAGACACGACAGATAAACATATAGGAAAACGTAAAACGAACTATATTTCATTAAGTATTATGGTTTATCTTAAACAAACTGTCATCCTTCTTTCTAATTAGTTCTTTTGAAACTAAAAGATAAACCATTAAATAGTTGTTATATTAATTTGCGAGTTCCTCCGGGCAGACTGCCCTGTAAACAGATCCAGTCGGATCCTCCTGGGCAGGATTACCATAAGCAGCTCCCCCCTGCTGATTCATAAATCTGTTTTCCCTGCCAAAGAGGATGTATTTGGTTTTTTCATTGTCAAGCAAACATGTTTGAAGGTAAACTACTGTTAGTATATCCCTCGATTTGCATCAACTCTGAAGCACATATTGGTCGTACTAAAAAGTATGAAAATTCTCCGGACCAGGGGTGGGATAGCGTTGGGGTTAACCTCGAACTCACTTCCACAGGGAATGAAGAAATGAAATTGGAGCTGGTATTTGAGAAATAGGCATGGAATCGTGACAAAAATAGGCCACGAAATAGAACTTACGTCCTGACGCGAGTCACGTACCTTTTAATGGTGATTGTTTGACTGGAGATGACGCCCTCGTGAAACGGGTAGTTCCATCCAGTTCCTTTCTCTTTTCAAATATAACGTTCATGAGGTGGTGCACTTTGCTGGATTACTCGAACAAACAAGGTGAGAACGTCAAGTCATAGCTTACGCAAACAGGCGAGGCCGAAGCCTGTTCAAGTTTGCAAGAGGAGCGAAAAAGGGAGATTTTTCCAGCAGTGGAAGGCTGAGGAGAGAGGGAAATTTGTAAAAAGATGAGGGGAGAGAGTGTCTGAGCGATAGTGTGATAGTCAAAGAAATGAGAGAGGAGAGGTTAGAGCAATAGAATTATTATTGCATTTCGCGCCCCCTCCCCCCACCGTCTATTTTAATTGTAAATCGAACATGGCGAGTCGAAGAAACGATCGTAAGCTTGTGACGTCAACTAGCCCTAATAATGACGCCTGCGATGCAGGCTGATACTAACTAGCAATGACTTGAAGAGAAAACAATCTTAGTTGCTGAAAAAGCCTTTGAGAAATTCACCACTGCACATGCAAATATACTTAAAATACATTTGATTTTTAATCAATCCGCTGTAAATAAATTACAGTATAAAACAGACATTAAATTCGCCCGCAATTCACACTCGCATTTAGCTTTGAGAAAATACTAAAAGTAAATCGTGAAGACAAGTCCATTTCCACGAAATGCGAAGCCTAATAATTATCATTTCAAAAAAATTCTGATATATATTTCACGAGTGATAGCGTTCTGATTTCTGAACTTTTGTACTTGGGGGCTTCGAGGATCTAGGTATTCCCTTAATATAAAAATTCTTCAAACAAATACAAACTAAAAAGTTTAAAAAAGGAACAAGCTCAGGAAACAACAAGGGGCAGAAACATTTTTCCCCCCATAAATTTACGCAGCACTATTCAGAGAAGACATTTTTAGTGAAAACATGGACCTATCTTCACGACTTACCCGACACTTACTCCATCCAATTTATCTGAAATGAAAACATTAATTATAATAATTATTGTCAAGCCCCAATCGTCCACATTACTTTTCACACTAAGGCACAAATACTTCTATATATTGATATAAGAATACACCCTTGACAACAAACTATACAAAACTTATAGAGCTACGCGCTTGCAAGGGGAATATTGAAATTTATAGAAACTTTACACTGCACAGTTGGGATATAAAAATAATGCTGTCAAAATAGAAACCTTCTAGGCCTTGTCAAGGAATGTGACTCTTACTTGTAATTATTTGCAGTCTTGTAAGCTTTTACTTTAAGAATTTGTTTTTAAACGTAGGGCACCTCAATTTTAAAGAATAGCACTTAGTCTATAAAATAACTTTATGTTACATATGAGGAAATAGAAGTTGTAGTAGCAATTGAACCATTTCTCAAAAAAAAAGTAAAAATTTCATAAAATAAAGGGTCTGTAATGTACAGCAGACTTACGAGTCCAGCAAGTCGCGTCATACAATCAGCAACATATCAAAATATGCAAGAAACGTAATAAACGAGCTAGCTGTAAAATTTTTTTTCTGTACAACAAAGTCTTTAAAATTTGATCCTCTGTTTACAACCACAATACTTTTCCCTTGATACTGAAGGAAATATATTAGCAATAACTTTTACTATTCCTAGGAGGGAACATGTCCTTAGAAGTTAAAATATGCCCTCAATCTCGTTCTGTATTCTTTGTGTTTTTGTTACAACAACATGCCAAATGGAAAGTAGAAATCAATTTTTCACAGGACAAGCATTTTCCGCTGCTTATTAAAGGTTTTATGATACAGTAACATACAACAACAGTTTTAGAAGATGGAAAAAGATTTAAAAAGCAGCATTGCAAAAATAACTAAAATAATTTGAGCAAAATAATACAGAAATAATTGCATTATAATAATTAAGTTTTTTTCAAAATAAAACAGATATATACTTCTCCAGCGTGCTGATAAAAAACCAGGAACACTGAAGTATTTCAGCTTCGAACGGCTAAAAGAAAGGATCAAAGAGTCAAACGGGAAAGAAGATAATTTGGGTCAGCTGAACTATATCCATCACCAATATGTCATATGAGAAGTCTTATTTGTCCGTAGGTCAGCTCGTGACAGTGTAAACACCACGGCTTCCGCGCTGCGAGCTACCTGGTCTTGGGTCAACTTCACGAGGCCATGCGCGGTAGTTTCCTTGACTACCTTCCCATCCTTTGTTAACAGGCAAACTTTCCTTTTCCTGCTCAGGTGAGGTCGGCCTCTGTAGTGCAAGAGTAGGGTTGTTATCATCTCCCAGAGACCGCCTGCGCCTGCGGAAAGCAGCACGCTGAGCAGCGGCTTTCTGCGCCTCTCCTGATATGTCTGACTGCTGACGAGACAAGTGAAGATGACGCTCGCTGTGCATCTCCTCTAGCAATTCAGCGATGTGTTGTGCATCCTTCTCCAGCTTACGCTGGGTCTGAGAACCTCTACCGTCCCTTGACGATATTCTAGCCTTGGAAGGCAGTAGCTCTTTCGCAGAGTCCTTATGCGATAAGAGTTTAGATTTGGTTCCATACTCTTTACTCACAACTCTGGGCACTGCATGCGTTTTATTCACAGCCGGCGGCCCTTTTGACCTATCGTTGACTAGAGAAACATTCATTCTTGACCGTGGCACATTCCAGTCGAGGCCGCTATCAGTTCTTCCTGAGCTATATCTAGCTGGTGATGTGGATAAATGTTTCGCTGGGCTGGACTCGAGCCGAATATTCCTCGAGCTCACCGTTCTGCTCTCTGGTGATCTCTGTGCTGTTTCTCGTTGCATGCCCCTCTGGCCCCTTGGCACTTGAACAGGCTGACCCCCCGGAGTCTTTGTAACACTTGGTTTGACGTTAAACTCTTTCAACGAAACCGGAGTCGTTGTATGAACTGATCCGATCTTTCTCCGAGCAGCAAGGGAAGATGGAGAATCTCTCCCCCTATTTTGGCTGCTACTCCGAGGTGTTGTATTACCATCGGACAGTCTACTTGAGGTGCTCTCAAATCTCTGCCGTAACGTACCCACCTTTCTGGAAGAAACTTCGGGTGTGCTTTCAACGCTAACCCTCCTCGGTGGAGAGGAGGGCTGGGACCTTGGCCGCTCGTCTGATGAAGGAACCGTGAAATATTTACTCGTGTTTATTTTTATTACACTGTTCGATTTCCGCTCTATTACAGGATTTTCGGCGTTCCTTGGAGTTGTATTTTTTTCAGAATTCCTTGTGTGAAACCCTTCTCCTTGAGAATCAGTTGAAGGGCTCACTCCAACAATCTTGTAAATTCTACCAGGTTCATCGGATGATCGCCGTTGTGCCGTATCTACGCCACTTGGGATTGGTCTCTTCAGAGGTTCGCTTCTCACAGAGGATCTATTCTCATAGTTTTGTGCCTCGACTCTGTTTTCTTTATTTCCATATGTGTTATCTACATCCAGTAAAATCCGTAGCTTTTCGTCAAACGTCTTGGACATGCTGATGGCGCATTCGTTTCCTTCGTCGCTGGATGCATCACTGCTATCTTCAGATCCTAGAGATCTCCTGGCCAGGCGGTGCTCTTCAGCACTGTCTCGTTTTGTCTTGAGATCCAGACTAGCTGGCCTCCTAGGTGATTCAAACTGCCTCAGTGTCCCAGACACTACTCCACGCCCTTTTACAACAGCCACCACGGTTTCTTCGGATCTTGGCGTTGGCTCGTGATGTACCACCTCGTTTGCAAAAGACATCGCCTTCACGCTATTGTTTATCCGCGCTGCTTCGCTGTGAAGAGTTATACTAGCCTTCTTATCAGGATGAGGCTGAACAGTAACGTGAAGCGAGTCTAGCGACGGGTTCTTGCTGCTATGTGCACTGCTACTTCGGCTAGTGCTGCTGCTACTCAGCTGATCAGTACTCTCAAACACGCCCTGATCCGACATCTTCCGTTCACGCGATACGTCATCGATCCTTTCACCAGGCGGTGATGTGGGGGATGTCACCCCCCTATCTTCACTCTGTCGCCTTTTCTCCGCAGCTTTCTTCTGCAGGTTAAGCCTCAGCAGCCTTCGGCGTGTCTCTTCACTGAAGGAAGAGAAGCTCGGCTTGGGGGTGTTGTCCTGATCACTGGGTGGTTCGTCAGCCGACTTCTTTGCCTCTGTATCCTGCACCATGGTAAAGGTGACATCCAAAGGTAAAAGCGGCTGCTCAGGTGTTCCGGGACTGGTTGACCTTTTCTGGGGGTTCACGCGTCGATACGACGGAGGGGGCGGCATTGCGTATGAATACGCCTTAAGTGAACCTGCTCCTTTAGCTCTAAACTCTACGTCTGGAGGGTCTAACACTAACTGGAGAGAGCCCGGGGCACTCTCTGTACTCCTCTTGCTGCTAAATCTTGTTGATCGTTCCATGGTGGGCGAGTTAGATCTCGACCCGTCTCCTGACAAAGCTCTGACCACCGGCGATCTTTCGAGAGGAGGCGAACCCTCGGATCCCTGTGAATCGGACAGCGGTCCATCGGAGGAGCTGCCCTGGCCCGAGTCAGACTTTGAACTTTTACCACTTCGGAACTTTGGGATATGAAGAGATATTCCGCTGGACTGTAAGACCAACAGCAAGCATAAGAAAAGGTTACAGCACATATCGAGACCGTGTGACCCATTGTCCTTTATTTAGGTATAAGGACCCCCTTGATAAAACATTCTATTTCTCATGACCAGTAAGCAGTCGTAACTGTTCACGATTTACATAAAAGTGAGCTGAAGAAACAAGTATGGGTTGAGAAGAGAGCGTAACTCAGAACTGACATTCAGCACGACAAGAAAAAAAAAATACAAAGCAAAACTAAACAACAACACTCACCTTCGGTTTATATGACCCATCATCTCCTGATAAGGAAAGAAAACAAACAAATTAATGCTAATAAAAGGTAAGAGCCTTGTCCATACACACTCCGATTTGACTCCTCGTTGTTATATTCCCCATCTTGTGGAAGCAATACGTGACATATTCGAACGTTATTGGGAACCTCGCGGAACAAGCATGAGTAAACGGATACGGAATCCATTTTAGTCACGTGGTCTGCAAGACTGTTTTATCTCCTCGTTTGAACATATTGTAAGCAACTGTAACCATTTTTCATGGGTGTGGATCTGAAGTGCTACTACACTTTATGACACATGAAGGTTATACAGCGACTATTGTATTTTAGCCGGAACCTTGCTAATAAGGAAAAATCGTTTGTTCTCGCCAACCGCTAATCGATTCGACTAACGTAAAAATGAATGTTTAACCAGTGCCCTAAGAGTGCAAAATCCAAATAACAGTGTAGTTCAGCTATAGTATTAACAACGTCCAGTTTACTACCATAATACTACGATGATATTCGCCATTATAGTTAATCTCAGGCTTGTATGGTTTCTCTTGTTCGACGAAAAGGTAAACAACTGAGAGCTCACCGAAATTTACAGCAACCTGTCCTAAAGAGCTCAGAACATTTTGAGACAGGATATGCTCTTGCAGTGTTTCTTGACCTTGTGAGAGGGCCTATCAGGAAAATATCAATAACTTCTTCAGTCTACATCTTATAAAGGGTAATTAAAAGGTTTCTTTTCAACATCAAGGCCTAACACATAGCGCTGTTAGTAAAATGCAGAAAACAACGAGTTTAGAGCGCTTTTCGATTACGTGTCCTACAACGAAAACCGAAGTTATCACTTCGCCCAAGCAGACGAAAGAAAATACCGCAAAAAAAAAGGGAGAACTGGCACTAAAACCAAGCGAACTTCCTAAAGAGCGGGAAAACACGGGTGACCAAGTCGTCATTGTTAATTGTTTTGCATCTGATTGGTTAAGAGAGTGGCGGGAGTTTTCTGGACCAATCACCGAGCGAAGTAAGGCAAAACCAATACAATCTGGGATTACTTTCGACACTCACCCGAAAACCACTCCAAAAACAGACGAACAAACAACAGGGAACGGTCTGAACTCGACTATTTTGATGTTGATTCCCGAGTAGGATAAACAAATGTTGGAAGAAAGATCAACTGGGTCTGAAATAATGAGCAATTTGTGCTTGTTGACAGGCTTTTTTAGACATGTGTGGCTCGACCCACTTTTGCTTGAACTCATTTAACTCGTCTAATGCACGAGGCATTAACTTACACGTTTCACAATGCAATTCAGATTCGCCTGAGTCTCCTCTTAACAGAGCAACTAACAAAAACCACAATCTCAAGAAAAAACAATTAAAATGGAAGGAAAAAGTAATTGACTGATACCTTCACTGGGCATTCATCACCTTCAGACTCCTCAAAAAACCAATCACACTGAAATAAAGTTTGCAAGTTTTAGTACAAACGGAACTTGCATAATAATAACGTTGAGGCCATCCTAAGTTTATCGATCCTTTAATTTTCTTACTTCAGATATAAGTGTTTCAACTATGCGACACTGGTCCGACATGTCTTTCACCATGGCCATCATAGAGTCGTCCCCAGTCCTAATGATGGTTGGGCCGAACACAATGGCCAGGTTACGTACTTCCATCTGCAAAGCAGAGCAACAAAAGACTTGTTCGTTCTTTGGTATTATATAGAGTTTTGGCACGTGATTACTTCAGAGTTGTTAATCTTTACGGCGATATTCCCCCAACACTTAAAACACTAGCCGAGCAATGTTTGAAACAATCGAGTATAATGTATTTAACGTATAAGACGTTTTGGTGTGTAGTATCTCTCAGGATTTTGACTAACAAGGAAATTGTAATGGACTCACGCGGTATTTGTTCATTACTTAGCGCAATAGGATAATAACGAAATATCAAATAACTCTGCTCACTAAGCTGTAAACAGCATTCGGGTTTCTTCTTTTTATTTTTGGGGCGCAAAAATCCTAGAAAAGTCAGATTCAATCGCCGTGCTTCCAATAACTAAGGGGAGCGGATAGCAGGCACTTCAGTCAAGAGTAAATCTGTCTTTTTCTCCGATTTCTCTCACCAAACGATCGCACTAAGCCCTTGTAATTTTAACTCGCAAAGTAGGGGCATTGTTAATAGATAACTGGCCAACACGAGTGGAAAGATACAGTGTGCATGACTATTCACATTACCTTATTCTTGTCACAGTTATCTGACACCAACTTCAAATGATTCACGAGTGATTTGAGTGTTTCAAAGTTATAATCAGGCAATTCTTGCACCTAACAAAAACAAAAAATCAGTAACGAACAACTCCTCTGTACTCCGTGATTTGAGTCGTCATCAGTCCTTCATTCGTAACA
Source organism: Pocillopora verrucosa (assembly GCF_036669915.1). Classification (NCBI taxonomy): domain Eukaryota; kingdom Metazoa; phylum Cnidaria; class Anthozoa; order Scleractinia; family Pocilloporidae; genus Pocillopora; species Pocillopora verrucosa. Next base: position 1,837,139 of record NC_089321.1, on the reverse strand, counting down.
ACAAATTAACCCCCTTATTTTATCCTGAGGAGATTGCCCTTCACCCTTAAACTCAAGGAGGGGATGAAAAGGAGAACAGAAAAGTATAACGGCAAAAGGGTTATGTAAGGGGTAATCTTTTAATCACCCATGAGTGACCAAGCCAGAATTTCTCCCAACAATATCAAACGGAAACGGAAACGGAAACGGGTACGGGTACGGGTACGGGTACGGGTACGGGTACGGGTACGGGTACGGGTACGGGTACGGGTACGGGTACGGGTACGGGTACGGGTACGGGTACGGGTACGGGTACGGGTACGGGTACGGGTACGGGTACGGGTACGGTACGGGTACGGGTACGGGTACGGGTACGGGTACGGGTACGGGTACGGGTACGGGTACGGGTACGGGTACGGGTACGGGTACGGGTACGGGTACGGGTACGGGTACGGGTACGGGTACGGGTACGGGTACGGGTACGGGTACGGGTACGGGTACGGGTACGGGTACGGGTACGGGTACGGGTACGGGTACGGGTACGGGTACGGGTACGGGTACGGGTACGGGTACGGGTACGGGTACGGGTACGGGTACGGGTACGGGTACGGGTACGGGTACGGGTACGGGTACGGGTACGGGTACGGGTACGGGTACGGGTACGGGTACGGGTACGGGTACGGGTACGGGTACGGGTACGGGTACGGGTACGGGTACGGGTACGGGTACGGGTACGGGTACGGGTACGGGTACGGGTACGGGTACGGGTACGGGTACGGGTACGGGTACGGGTACGGGTACGGGTACGGGTACGGGTACGGGTACTCTCCTACGGGTACTCTCCTACGGGTACTCTCCTACGGGTACTCTCCTACGGGTACTCTCATACGGGTACTCTCCTGCAGGTACTCTCTCACGGGTACTCTCCTACGGGTACTCTCCTACGGGTACTCTCCTACGGGCACTCTCCTACGGGCACTCTCCTTCGGACACTCTCCTACGGGCACTCACCTACGGGTACTCTCCTACGAGCACTATCCTACGAGCACTATCCTACGAGCACTATCCTACGAGTACTCTCCTACGAGCACTCTCCTACGGGCACTCTCCTACGGGTACCCTCTTACGGGTATTCTCCTAAGGGTACTTTCCTACGGACACTCTCCCTTGGACGCTCTCCACGTTACAAAAGGTGTAATGTACCTACCGATCACCAAAAATACCGTGACCTCATTCCTAAGAGCAAAAAGCCCTCCACTACCTCATCATCATACTATACACAAAACTAACCATGGATCTTATTGCCCACATCCTTTCAACAGGGTCCTCCTTCTTATTGGCTTCAATAAATCCATCGTACAAATCTGTGCAAGGAAGTATGAAAAAAATATTAACAATGACTCAATTTGTTGGCCCCCAAAACAAACAAGCAATCGTCTTATTCAGAAAATAAAGGCAAATATTTATTACTTAATCCGTTCGCTACTGATACTTTATATATTTTGCTCAACGTCGTCTAACGATTGTTCATTTCTTTTGATTTTCTTAGTACCTGCAGTAACAAGACCCTCCGGTAACTTCCGCAAGAAGAGTTTCATGAGGCTGGTGATATTATTGACATCATTCCACCTCTACAAAGAGACATTTAGAAATAAATGAGAGTCCAAAAACAACCTCATCAAGTTCTAAACGTTTACATAACTAGTGTCAAGTGAACCTATTTCCATCAGAAATACCAATTCAATAACAAAAAGACTAAAGGGAATCAAGAGAATATGACCACATCGTAAACCGTAACTATAACTCTTTGTTTCCAGACATGATAGAGGTAAACGAGGATTACAGCTTCTTTACGTTGTCGCTCTCCAACTTGTCACCAGTGCTTTCCGTTCCCAAACACCGTCCTTAAAATCTGGCTTTGATTAAAGTTAACTTCACAGTGCAAATGCTTTTATACCGGAACTTTATTGACCCGCCATGCCGTGTTAATTCTAATATCCTTGGCAAACAAAAAGAAAGGCTTGAGCCGGTTCATCTTTCATCCACTTTCCGAAAAAAAAAACAAAAAAAACGCAAAATTTCCTGTTCGGCACCTCATACAGAAAAGGTAGCTATCCAAACTAGCGCTAAGATATTCCAAAGACACCTCGATAAAGCTCAAATATCGCAGGCATACAGCTTACTTTTTAAAATCTGACATGCAATTACATTTACTGCACAAGCGTTTCTAAAGACACGACGAATAAAGTACCTCTTCCTCGAGACAAATATTTTCGATCCCTCGGTTGTTGAGCTCTTCTTGTAAAGCAGTGACAGCAGCGGAATTTCCAGGAACTCTATGAATAAACAAGGAATATAAAATTGCTTAGGGTTATAGTACATATGTTCATGAAATAAGGAAAAAGAGGTGAAGGATCGCTTTACGAAAATCATGGAATAAATTCACAAACTGAAAAGAAGTAGAAGAGGGAAACTTGAAGTGGAAACTGCACAGACTGCGTATGAGGTGCACGATACCGCTAAAACGTATGTTGATAGTTTCTAGAAACACGATAATCGATTTTTGATCCCCTATTCTCGAAAACTTTGAGGATCAAAGCTTAAATCGAGTTTTGAGACGTTCGAGACCGTCTAACCCTTCACATTCATATTCTCCACACTGATCTCTATACATTTCCTAAGACGCTAACAAGGAGAATTTGTTTAACAATCATTAGAAGCTTCTTAATGATTTCCTTTTGTCTCATGCCCTTTATATTTGATTCAATTCTGATACTGTAAGGAGAAATTAGAAGCCAATCTCTCAGGGGTTTAAGGGTAAAGAAATTATCAAAGGGCTTTCGAGACATTTTTATATTGTTTACCTGTAGACACCAACAGTCTCCAGTCCCTTTTTCTCTACCACCTCACAACAGTGTTCCACGATCAGAGGCACAAACTGCGAGAAAACAAATTCAAGTTATTGTTAAAACATTACTTTTCTCTCGGACTCTGAAATATTTATTTCAAGTCCATCATTTTATTAACCGATAGAGGAACAGCTGATAGACAAAGCAAGAGTAATTTACTCGCTAAAAGATGCAAAAATCACTCTAACTCTTTCCTTGGAAATTTTCCTTCAAACTTACTTCGATTATTCAGAAAAGCGACTCAAAATAGACTTCCACAAAATAAGCTAGACATTTAACAACCCTTTTTAAAAAAGTCGATTTGTATGCATTACGGAAATTTTAATCATAGACAAAGAAATTCGAGACTAAAACTGTAAACAAAACGGATATTTTGTTAGCGACGTTGTTTCGTTTACTTTTTCACGTGGGTTTATCTGCGAATGCAACGAGAAATATTTCGTCGAAACCACACACGTTCCCAAAAAACTGTTGCATGGGATTACCCATAACATCAACATAATAACAGCGATTTCCATGCCATGTTCACTTCTATCCTTAGGTCAACAGCCATGAAATTGGTTTCACTGACTGTTTCCAGCCTCCTTAAAATGCGTCAGAAAATTGTTCAAACATGATTTTTTTAAATTGAACTGGTCAGGTCTTTCAGGTATTAATAGTAATATAAGGTATAAAAAGAGACTCTTATAATATGATATTTTCTTTTTTTATGTTACTAAAAACAATTCCTCCTTAATTGATAGGGTGCCAATTGGAGTCCACGTCATCTGCCTGAAGTTGAGACTTGAATCATTATCAGCCAGACATACTGGCCAAGTGTCAGGGAAAACTGTATTTGTGACAATCTCTGAATGCATCCAACTATTAAAATTTACAATTTAGTCACGTAGGCAAACTGATTTTGAAATATTTGAATTAACTTTGAGTTCGATGAGATGTTTCAGCTTTTTTATTTCCGTTTCGCACCAGGAGAGAATTTGAAACGAAACAATGGTAAGAACAGGATAGAACGCTTTCAGAAGTTCGTTGCTGGGCAAACAGGATAAGGTGTTATGTAAAATTAAAAAAAACACAAGAGATTTCGAGCCAGAAATGATCACTGTTATTCCATACGCTTACTTACACATTCTTTACAAGTTACAATAATATCTCTAAAATTCATAGGCGTCTTGAAAGTTTTTCTATCACCAAAAAAAAAAAAATTCACTACCCTTGTGATCAGTTCGCACGGCAATATGGTGTTAGCCTTCCTTAACTAATCCTTGATTAATGACCCCAAACTTAAAAATAACTGAGAAAGTTCAACAACGCAGTAAAGTAAAACTATTTTTACGTTTGTTTCGACTATATCATTTTGTATTGTCGTATTCCGGATAATTGCCGTCGCTCAAAACATATGCTTAAGACGCAGTTGGTTTTCCGATTCCGATGCTGCTTTCCATATGGAAATAAAGAATACCAACAACAGCTTACGCGACGATGTAAGAAATCTCTTATTTCTTTATCCCGATAAAATATCCCTCGAACTTTCATTCATGATAACCGTAACTTCATAAGTCAGGCCTGGGAGTATTAATATGAGTGTGATCCAAGAGATATTTAACTCCATGGACAGCAAAGTGCTTGTCTAATTGTTTGTTTTACCGCTTGCCTAACTCCACTAATCTTCCAGCAGCAAAGAAATGGATTTAGCGTGGAATTGAAGTAAACTAAGAGAATCGCTGTTTCCTTCAGGACATCTAAGTGCAGTGAATATGATTTCCTCTGGTTGATCACAAGTCCCTTTATAAAATATGGCAAATAACAAACAACTAATGCTGACTGCACCCACAGTGCACTGTACACTGCCTTTCTGTATCGCGCCATGTTCAGTATGTTTACTTGGCTCGGCCGTTGCTGATTTTGCTCTTGTACTTGAGCCTGATGATGAGCGAGTGTGCGAAAAATCTTTGTGTACGAGGCGATTGAGATAAGCAAGCAAGATGGTATAGTAGTATACCCATACCATAAAGATATACGGTTGTCTAAAATGAAGCATAAAGCAGCGGAAAAAGAAAAAACCCAACCGATAGTTACAGTGACACATACGCGCTTCAAAGTCACAATTTGTTTGTATCTCAGCCCCAACAACAAGGTGAGAAGTCTCTCCACACTTATAGCTGTCGAAGTCAACAAAGAAACTCCACATAATGCAGCGCTTGTAATGAAAGCTGCGTCAGATGCGTATCGAGAAAGAATCGTGGATAGAGTCCGGGAAATCCACCAGGTAACGTAGAGAGGCTGGCTAACAAGAGCAACCAACAGATCAGCTGTTGCAAGACAACGATACAAGAATTTGGACGGAGGATGAAGGGAAGTTTCTTTGCGGAGGGCAACAAGGATTAGAGAATTCCCAAGAAATGCTGTGATGGAGAGGAGAATGTTGGCTGCTGGGAAAAAAATCGATCGTTGATGCAACCCATCTAAGAAAGAGATGTTCTTCTGCGTTTCATCTCCTGTCAAATTGGTTTTCGCCATTAATTCGCAGCCCAAAATCGCCAGAAAAGTCGAATCAAAGTGGGCACGGATAAGTCGATACAACTCACCCATCTCAAATTAGCAATGAATCCTCCGATTTTTCTAGGACACACCTGATAGGTTCGTGCTTATCATGTGATGATCGAGGTCGCCTTATTGTTTCCTTCGGGACCAGTCATTATGTTATCTCCTAGGGGTGGGGTGGGTGGGTTTTTTCTTTTTCATTTTTAGATGGAAGGGGGAAATCACATGGTTTTTAGGAGAACCTTGGGGGATCAGCCTTCGCCAACAGAGTATGAAGGGGGACTACAGAAAATTTACTGCCAATTAACTGCCACTGTGTGAATGTGGGGGAGGAGAAAGAGCCCTGGGTAAATTTTATCGTGACGCAACCAAAATCCTCCCCTCCCTGCCTCCCCCTTTGTCATTGTTTTCTTACTCTTTAAAATGGCGGAAACGAAATTTTGCGCAAAAACTAAACAACATTGAGTACTTGGGACTTATCGATTGAAAATAAAGTAAGGTATTTGGCGCCTGCATACTATTAGAAGACTGAGATCTTAAACTCATTTGCATACCATATGGTGTCGTCGGATGAAATTTTACAAAATTCGTAAGACCGAACCGAAATGACTGTTTCATGCCGGAGAGAACTTTGAAATAACCCTAAGAAAGGTGTGTCATACCTAGTTGCAAGGGATTCGGAAAAAAAATTAAGAACCACCCACCCTTTGAGAAGAAGATTAATGCTCAGCCCGAAAAATCCAGCGCACAGGTGGTCGAGCCCACTCCCACTTAAACTGCCTAGTTAACAAATGATGGAGTTCTTTTTTTTTTTTTTTTTCTTTTCCTTTTTAGTTTTGTTCTAGACTATTTTTAACTCTTTAACTCCCAAGATCTCATTAGTAATTCTCTTTACTGTCTGCCATACAATTCATATGATATTAGTTTGGAGAATTTGGAATTGGATCAACCAATAATCCCTCAATTGATATTCTTCAGTACTCTCATTACTTGTCTGCTTGATATCGTGCTGATAGCGTAAGGAGAAATTATGTGTAGGTCACTAGTATGACTTAAAGGGTTAATGATTTACTTTCATGTTTCCTTCTTTTTTTTCTGTCAAGCAAGCTGCCACGTATATAGCGGGCGAATGAATTCTCTATGTTGCGATTCACGATCTACCTTTATGTTTTAGAGTTATTTTCCTGTAACTTAGTGAACAAGTAATTTATGAATCGCGGCCAGAAACCAACCAATGGATACTTAGGAACTATAAAGAGTCGTTGAACAATTTATTCGATTCTACCTTCATAAACAACATTTATTTTCAGACTTCTTAATGAGCGAGTACTCGTTTAAAACGCGCGCTCGAAATGCCTTATGGGTGACAAGTAGGACAATTCTCATTTTTCTAAGGTTTATTCTTCCTGGAGTTTATGATTTGCCCTGATTTTCACGCAGTGTAAATATTTTTAAACCAACCTTGTTAGCCTTGGATGATGGACACAGCTCTAGTGGTACGCCAACAGAGTGCCCTAAAAACACAACATGATACAGTAAGTCCCTTAAATTGCCACAGCAACGGCACTATCACAGTCTTCTCATAAAATTGAAATACTTTCAATGTTTAAACAACTATGTAAGCTCCACATTTGCCATGAAGAGGTAATGCAGGTGTGAGTTATGACCAGCACAGAGTACTTTGACAATTTCATAAAGACAATTTTATCATTAGAACACAAGTAAGCTTACGATGTAATAACACCGCATCTGCCTAAACATTCCTCATTAAAACGTAGTCAACTACAGCCATAATTATGACCACTTTTAGCCGCCTAGTTACTTAGGACACTCTACCTGATGGATAACTATTTGGGTGTTTAGGTTTCTTCCGCTTGTTGGTCGATTTGTTTCCATGGTTTTTCCCACTTTCACCTTCAAAAACAAAACCATCATCAAAAAAAAAAAAAACCAAAGATGACAAATTTTCAAAAACCAATAAATTACTAGGGAATACAAGTCGAGACTGCAAAGTTTCAAATGTCACGAAATGAGAGAAATTGCAAAAGTTGCGGCGAAAACTACGATTAAAACTGTAAAGGAGCAGAAACAGTACAAAGATGAGTAAAGCGTTGAGCAGAGGCTGCAAGTGTGAATTTCAGAGCCTCGCTGTCTTTCCCAGTTCGAATTTAGATGTCTTGCCAAATAATAAAACCCAGGATGTCTCTAAAAACAAAGCCAACTGGGGAAAAAATATACATGTTTTGAACACCAAAATCATTTTGCAATGTCCAATTCTCAAACTGTCACTAAGTGTAACCCCTCCTCTCCTCCCATCTTGTACCAGACGGGATAGGAAGGAGTTAGAATAAATGAGCTCAGACTATCCGAGCATCAGACTATCATCATGGTTGCGTCTTGCACCTTTCGGTCCAGCGGTAATGTTCTTGAATGACAGGCTCTTCTTGATGTTTGATATTCCAAGGCTGTGTATCTTGGTGTTCACTGGAGGCGACATTTTGTGACCAGACGAAGCAGCGGTTGTACTATAAAAAATAACATTGGCTCAACGTCAGTATCTGAGAAACTGCCTACCTACCCCTCCCCAACCCAAAAACAGTCACCTGATAACAAGTTAGGTTGATGTTTGGTTAGGGGAAGGGTAGGTGCGCGATAGCGCATATACTGAGATTGATTATTGAAACAATAATGATTATCAAGAGAGAACCCTTATCTTCACTAGCCACCCCTGTTTATCTTTGAGTGACCAGCATCTAATTTCTCCTTAAAGTAATACCGTCGAACCACTCACTACGATCATGAAAATAACTAAAAGGAAATGATCGCCAAACTAAGAAGCTTTGATTGTTGCACAAATTCCCCTTGTCATTACCAAAGGAAATCTGTAGGGATGAGTATAGAGAATATGGATTCTGATCTTAGGGTGTAAAGGGTTTAATTATTTATAAATTTATTTCTTTATTAGCGATATTTATGCAGGCTGGCCCAGTTCAGCTTCAAGCTGGTTTGAATGAGGGTCTGCTTAAGACATACCAGGTAAAACAACATGTATTTAAAAATATAAAATACAAGAGAAGCCCACAACACAAATTACAATTTACACTTAAGATATAAAACATACGTTACATTACAAAGTATATTACATTAATTACATTCTTCAAGTCACATAACAAGAGCGGTCCTCTTCACAGTTATAAAATTAATTTCATACATACATTTTCTTTCACGCTACAAGGCTGATAGTATTTCTAACGAAATACGTGGTTGAAGGAGTTAATGTTTACTTCTTACCCAGAAGTCTCTTGTTCCACCGTTTTCATCCTTCTGATGATCAAACTCTGACTACTCACGCCATTTTCCTAAGAGAAAAGTCATCTTTACGTCTTTGATGATCTCATTACAGAGTGTGCAGCACCACACAATAAGGGTTCTAGTTAGTAATGCATCTTAGTGCGAAACCAAGAGGGGGAAAGGAGTGGAGAGGAGAAGGAAAAAAGCCTTCTGGGAAACCTACAATAAACAACAGTTACTTCAGTTTGCCACTTAGAAACAGTTGGGTAGGGTGCATCAAAACTGCAAACATCTAGAACCCTTAATAAACTTCAGATAGCATTTCTGTTTGTATTACTTGACAGTTTTATGAACTTATTTCAGTGATTTATCTTTTTGGTGTTCTATATTCAACATAATAGCTCAAAATGACTTAAAATAATGGAAAATACACTAACATCTTCATCTGGGTTGTTGTTGGCCTGAATGGCTGAAATCCAAGACATCATGGACTCAACATCTTCACTCTACAAAATAATGAAGAGAACTACTGTTAACCCCCTAATTTCCAGTAGCAATTAACATATAACTTCTCCATATAATATCTATACATTATCCAGCACACAGGTAATGGGAATACTTGAACTGATCAGGTGGAAGTTGTTATCATGATCTAACACCAAATCCTCAAAACCGATTTACAAGGAAAAATATAACAGCTGGAGCAGAGAATTAACAATCAGATCTTGGGAGTTAAAGGGCTAGCCTTTCTTTCCACACAAACAAAATAATAATAATAATAATAATAACATAGTAACACTTATAGAGTGCCCACTAATTGCTCAAAGCACTGTACAACAATGATTAAACTATAAAATGAAAAGCTAATAGCTATTATAATGAAATTAACTAAACTACACTACTAAAAACTAGACATCAATTGTTATTATTACCTACTACCTTGAAACAGTTCAGTGGAAATGTTTCAGGTTAAGACAGGGACCATTGCCTACAAGCTTTTTGAGTGTATTACCTGAAATAAGAACTCTGATCCATTGAATGTTGTCAATCTGAAAACGTTCTTTCTTTTTGTGTAGTCATGGGCAATGTCCACAATGCTAGACTTGATGCTGATGGGCTGTTCATCAGAACTGTCCTCCTAAAATTTTACATAGATTACAATTTCAAAGAATAGTCTTGACACAAAAAGTACTGATTCTCACAGTCAATTGACAAGGAAATGTCCAGCAGTTGGAGGGGAGAATTAACAATCAGATTTTGGAATTAAAGGGTTAAGCAACCCACCTGATGAGCAGAGTGTTTGTCTTTATGCAAATAGAGAACATGGCCTCTGAGAACAGCATACACAGGTTTCCAAGACCGTGCACTTGAACGCTTGAACCAAACAAAAATAAAGTACCACATTAACATATGATTCAAAATCTAACCAACATCCTTACTTCTACATTGATCAGCAACTGCATGTTATTGCAATATTGCTGTCATAATAAAAATGCACAATCAAAAAAAAAGGAAACAATTAAACACACCAGATATTTCCAAAGACAATTCTAACCCCTAATTGCAGATGTGGCCCTTGATTTAAAACAAAAACAATACAAAAGCCAGAGAAAGAACAGGAAATAAAACATTTATGAACCACAATTCCAATCAAAATTTTTTTAAAGCAACATGTATGTTTTGGTAACCGGAAATTTCGCACTAAAGACTTTTTGCACAAGTCTTTTAGCATAAGTTTTGGACCGTTCGCACAATTCTTAGTGGTCAATTTGCACAATAATTATAAGAGAGAAATATCAATATAAAAGGTATACTGGTTGATACTGATAAGACATTTCACCTTCACAAGATCCAACAGCAAGAACGTAGACATTTATTTACGTAATAACTTCAACTAGATCAAAATGCTCGTGAACACGATCACTATTTCTTACTTGAAGAAAGGAAAGGTACAAATCTCTCTCTCTCTATGAAAATGTAAAGAAAGAAAAGAACCCCCTATTCGAACGACTAATTCGATAATTTTTCCTTTGTTGAACGAAAAACCTTTTAGTTTTGACGGTATCATCCACTACAAACAAACCATTTGAAGATAATTTTTATACCAATTATTTCCCATTTGGATTTTTCTTCTATTCTTTATATCTTTCTTTTGGACAAGTGTTTTTCCAAGAAAGAAAGAGGGAAAATGTTTGAACTGATTTTGTCAGTAAAATATTGCATATTGAAATGGCTCATTTGATATCTTCTTACAAATTTACAGAAATGTGTTAGCTTTTCTCAAGAATGGGAGTTGGAATCATTATTTGCCATATCGACCTTCACAGCAAAGAAACATGCTTTTATTTTCATGGCTTGATTGTGAGTGCCACGACACTTACAGAAATCTTAACAATTTATATCATATTCTTTGCAAAAAAATGTATAAATACAAAACTTATGTTTTAATTGTTTCTTGCTCTCATACCTTGCCTCCATCCACCACTGCTACTTTTCTATAAAGAAGACCTTCCTTGCACACCTACATGATTGCACCACAAACATAATTGAAACATCAGTTAAACTACATCTAAAAAATCAATGCTGATGTAACAGCATCCTTTTCAGTTGTGAATAAAGAAGTCTACTAGCATTAAAATACATGCACTAATTATATAAAATCAGAGTATTTAACCACAGGAAAGATAAACTAACAAATGGGACCTGAGTTCTTACCCCCAAGAACCAAATTACTTATTAACAGCAACACAGTGGCTTACCTCTGATATTCCTGGAACTTGATCATTTCTATCTTTGGTTTCCTGGTTGAAATAGATGTGTCAATTAACAATTGCAGTTAGTTATTTTATTACACCCATTTTGAAATCACTGGTGGTCCCTATAATCTGATTGGCTCAAATTGGTGTGATTTAGTCACAAATCGCACCATTTTTTGCTTTAAATTACATCTTTTTCTCAGCCAATGAGGAGGCTACACTAAAAACAAAACAATCAATCAGATTTCAAGGCTTGTTTAGAGTAACCGATCAAATTGCAGTAAAATGTGAGACAAAGAGTATCATGTGGCAAATTTTGCTACTTTGGATTCCAAAACTGTTTCCCCCCCCCCCCCCCCAAAAAAAAATGGATGAATTTAATTTCAAACCAGCTCAGTACTGCATCAATAAAATATTTTAACTGACCAAGGCCTGTATTTGAGCAATTTTAAAATGGATGTAATAAAGTGGTAATTGAACCTCGTGTCGTGCAATTTTGGTCTGAAATCATACTTGTGGTCACACATGATTTCAGCCCAAATTGCACTCCACTCAGTTCAATTACCATTATTTATCAGCTGTGGATTCATCAAGATAAAAAGCATAAGGGTTTGTAGAGCTCAAGGTAACAGCTGGTTTGAGAAGTAGGTCAGGGGCACTCTAGCTTCTTCACCAGAGAGATCATGAAATGACTTGTCAACACTTTACATTTAATTTAAACTTTGTGCATTCAGTTATCCAGTTTGGGATGAACTACTTATGCTTCATGAATAAAGGGGGCACGTTTCTAAAGAAACTGTGGTGCTGCATTGGTGGGAGAGTATAACAGGGCAATATGGTATTGTAAACTGAGTTGATAACATAAATTAGCCACCAAAAAGAATTTCAAAGCTGAAATTTTGAGCATAAGCCCTTGGTCCGAGCAAGCAATGCTTAAATCTGATCACATATAGTAACACACACCCTTAACACACATCATTTCAAATGACAAAGTTGTTATAAGAGGTTTATCGCAATGACATCTTAAGTAAATTCTCCAAATAATTTTTCCAAAGCATGTAAGGTATACAACTTTTCATCCTTGATGCATGTTTTTTGGTTCAGTTTTATGCTTGGTTACTTGTAACCTCTCCTTGTCACTCATTTTGATACCTTACCACTTCCTTGTGCCATGGCAATAAACATTTTTCAACCAGGGATCAAATTGAACCTCAACATACTGTAAGCTCCCATAATTTAAAAGGTGCCATCCTGCTACACCACGCTATCAAAAGGGTGTCTCTCTCGAATAAGCCCCTCCCCCCTCCTCCCTCACTCTCTTAGATGGTGGGGATACAAGGAAAACCCATTTCTAATGCCACTTAATTCATAACTTTTTGAGCTTCAGCTACAGCTGAACCAGTACAGGTTAATAGTTTCTAAGTAAGTAACCCTCCTTTAGCCCCTTAACTTCCATGAGTGACCAAGACAGAATTTCTCCATACAATATCAATACAATATCAACCAGATGAGTAATGAGAATAAAGAAAAATATATCAATTTGGGGATAATTAGTTGATCCAATGCTAAATTCTCTGAGCTGACATTATAGGAATCATATGGTTGACAGTAAGGAGAATGGCAAATTTGATCTGGGAGTTGAAGGGTTAAGCCAGATTTTTTAAGAAGTGCTCACTTTGAATAGGTGTCCACTTTGTATGTCAACATGTATGTCATTGAAAGGTTTTTACCTCATCTTCCTTGGTAGCTTCCAGTGATGCTTCATGTTTAGATGTTGGAGATGACGTTGCCATGACATAGGAGATACGTCTGTTTGTTCTTTGGGCTGTACCCTCATTGGAAGACTTTTCATCACCAGTGCCTGAAAACACCTATGCAATACATAATGGATGGTCAATCATGCAAAATGTAAACAAAATAACAGAGAGAAAACTGAAATACATATTTTCATAAGTGATTACAAAGAACAGACCCAGTTATGTATAGATAAAGTGCAATTTGTTATTTGTTATCACAATGATGAAATTCTTGGCATCCTTGCCAACAGAGAAAGTAACTTAATTACCAATACACTTACATGTATACCAAAAATAAATTATTATAAAGTATAATGAAGTAACCAAGCTTTTACTTAATAATTTCCTTTTTGACCTATTCCTTGATAGTAAAATGTATTCAGTTGTTGGTATTTCCCAACACTAAAAACAATTTAGATCTGGCAGTTAGCTTTAAGAGAGTTTAGTTATATATCTCATTCTTAATAACAGACCCATAATAGACTGCTACACTATTAGCATGTTAGCCAATATTTATGTTAGTAATCTAGAAATTATATAAAAGTGTGAAAGTGCAAGACTACCCAGAAATTGAACGAAAGCCCTTAACAATTTCTCCAACAGCCTTGCACTAGTTAAAGCTAAACTCCAACTTTGATTCTCAAAGCTTTGCTGGAGGATTTGACTTGAAGGGACTATCAACTTACATCTGGCTGGCACTGTACCTCGTCCTCCTGCTCACTAGAAGGAATGTCCATCCCTTCATCCTCATTCACGTCCTCACAGAGCTCCATTCCAGATGAAACATGTACCATAACTGGTGGTAACATATTAGAAAATGCTTCAACCAATGGTGACTTTCCCTTGCTTTGAGGAGCTGTGGACCAAATTTTCTGGTCGGATGGAGAAGAAGAGGAAGGACCTTTGGAGGTTGCCATTAGATACGAAACCCGACGTGGCTTTGGACTGCCTTGTTTGTTTGCTGCAGATGGGTCTGGTTCAGATACAGCATGTCCAACTGTTCGCGTGACAGTCATCTCATCAAAAGGGGGCTTGTTTGGATAAACAGATAGCTGACTTGAATATGCAGCTTGTTTCACATGGTCCTCACTCTGCCGTGGCACTTTGGCTGGATGAGGAGATTCTGTGTCTTTGTGTGTTTCAGAATTTGATTGTGATGACCAGCTCCCAGTGTCACCACTCTGTCTATGAGGCAGCCCTTCTTTACTTTCAAGAAGTGTGGCCCCCATTGTTGATGATTTCAACCCCACTGGACTATTCTTGTTCATATGAGACGCAATAGTTCTGATTAGATATGATGTGGTCTCCTCATGGGAAGGACGACTCTTCCTGTAACCTGGATCTGTTGCCACTGGCTGACGAGACCCCATGTCAGGGCTTGTGTTCATGTACGTTGTTGAAGGGCTATCTGAAGCCACAGTTCTAGGTGCCGACAGCATGAATGGGGGTATGCTAACTGAACCATGTTCTTTACTTTTTGATCCAAACCTGTCATTTACAGAACTGACTTTCTCTGGCTCAGATATTCCACCAGGGCTCCTGTTTTGATCTTCATGCCCTTGCATTTCTCCTACTGGAAGAGAATGAGAACGGCTCTTAGTCCAAGAATCTTCCAGGACTGTTAGAGTGTTTCCCATTTTGGAACCTTTGTCAAAACGAAGAGCAAGAGGCCTCCCAGTGGAATCGGTGGCTGCCATAAAATAAGAGCCATCCATATGAGGGGATTTCACAGAGCTACTTTCCAAAGTGCTTGAACTTCTCGACTTTAAATTATTATTGTAAGCACTGCTCTCCGAGGTGATAACAAAACTCCTGTTCTCCATTGCAGTCCTGTCCACAGAACCACGCCTAAGAGTGACACTTGGAGTAGGAATACCCCTATCATAAACTGCAGAGCTCTGAGAATCTTTGTCAGACAATTTCAGGTGGAATGAGTTTGCTGGATTTATGGTCATAGTAGACATGACTCTTGTTGGGCTGTCATGACTTGACAGTCTTCTGTACACTGGTTTGGGCTTGACAGGAGGTGGTGACTGACTGGTGAATTCATGTGACCTAACAGATATGCTTGATGGAATAGAGGACAGTGTGGGAGTCACCTGCATGAAATAAAAGAAATTAGACATTTAACAAGCAACATTTTGAATAGGTCATTTTACCTTGAGACAGATGATACTAGTCTGTTTGTCTAGAACTTTTGGGATGATACATGGCTTTTATTCATTAGTCAATACCAGAAAATGAAGATATTAAGGCACTTTTTGATCAAGTGTTGTGTAAACCCAAAACAACCACAACAGGCAATCATGGCAAGAAATTAATATCACCAGAAGCTAATTTGAACTCAAAGTAAATAACAAACTGCCTGCCTGAAGTGCACGAAAACACAAGTGACCAAGTAAATAGTCCCTATCAGGTTTGGTTTTGGATCTGCTTGGTCGTGAAAGTGGCATGACTTTTCTGGACTAATCATGTAATGACATTAAGTAAAACCAAAGTAATCCTAGATTATTTTTGACAAGCAATTGAAAATTGATCTAAAGAAATTGTGATCTCATATTTTTTCCTGGCTAAACTCAGATTTATTATAGCAATTTCTCAAAGTAAGAGAACCAAAACCAAATCCTGAGCTGTGTATCTTTAAATTTGTGCAAGAGTGATATTCAAGTAATCTGTGCAATACAGGGTATGTTGGCTATACCACGACAACTTGCACAGGAGATTCTGAAGTATGTACCTCTATATGCATGGAAGAGTGATTTTTAACCCTTTGAGTGATTAGCATCTAATTATTCTTTGCAATTTCACCCCTGAATCACACAGTAAGGTCACAAGAATAAAGAAAATGATCATCAACTAAAAAAGGTTGATTGTAAAGCAAATTCTCCTTGTCAGCACCTTGGGAAATGTAAGGAGAATATCCATACTGATGTTAGAGAGTAGGAGGTTTATGTAGTCTTTGCAATACAAGGTATGTTAACAAGCTATATTAAGTAATTGCTTAATTGCATCTTGCACAAGGGAGTCAAGAACCAAAAATGTCATCATCATCACTGACACAAAAACAAACCTAAGCCTATACTTACCATTTGAAGGACACAATCTTCTTTTGGAATGATGCCTAGTTCCAAGAGTTCTTGGCTGAGAAGTAAAATAATAACTATTTAGAGAAATCTTGTGAACAAAATTGGGAACATGGTAAGTGGCTTCTACCAGTAGTACTGGATAAGTGCACCATTCACAACCATTTCATACTGAAGAGTGATCAAATGACTCATAAAACCTTGACAGAACTTTATATGAGAAGACAACTGGTGAGTGAAGACTCTTTAATGCAACAAACATTTCTGTGACCTTATTACTGACCTTGAAACTATGAGCTCAATCACTTGTGAATATGACTTTCCCAATACTGGATTGCCATTGACAGAAACAATTTGATCACCTGGAAAAAGGCAAGAAGTGTACATATAGGTTAAAATAAAGCCACTTGAAATATACTCAAAGGTTGGGCCTGTGCTACAGGTAATAAGCAAGGCTCAATTTAATTTTTCCAGCTGGCCCCCATCAAGTTGGCCGGTCAAAACTATTTTTGCTCTAACACAAACCATGTTTGGCTGGACAAAAACCATAAGTCATATCTCAATAACTCCCCTCTCCCCTTTTAAAACAAATGTACTTAAGAAAAGTGATACAGTCATATTTAAAACCTGAACTTAGCTCAGCATTAAATTCCTCTTCAAATGAATAAACAACTGCACAAACTATTTGGCCATCTAGGGTGTTGACCACACAAAACTTATATTTGACTGCACATGGTCCATCTGTACAGCTGTTATTTTGAGCCCTGATGAGAATTTTTCTTCAATCCCAAGGTGATTGGCCAAAATGTGCAAGTTTAACCCTTTCACTCCCAAGATCTTTCTACTGTCTGCCATACAAATCTGATGATGAGAGTTTGGAGAATTTTGTATTGGATCACTAGTATTCCCCTACTTGATGTTTTTCATTTTTTCAATCACCTGTCTTCTTGATTTTTGTATTGATAATGTAATGAGAAATTCTGTCTTGATCACTCTTGGAAGTTAAAGGGTTAAGCCCTGAGCAGGTAGGTCTTTATGTCATGTTCTGGCAAGACACAACTCCCAAAAGTGGTTCTAACTACCCATGAGTGCAAATGGGTGGCAGCAACCCCTCAAGAAAACCTGAGGGTAATCCAAGCTGATTAATCCAAAGTTGCCCTTTCCCCAATCCCATACTACATCAAACACAATCATACTCCTGCATGGAAAGAGGTGGGGGGGGGAGGGGGGGTGGGAGTGGGGTTTTGGCAATTATTCAGCCACCACATCTACCACCATTTGTAATTCTTGTTGTACTGTACCTGTGGAAAGTCCAGCCCTGTCAGCAGGTCCACTAGGTGCAACTTGTCGCACAAAGACTGTGTCCATGGGCTCTGACTTTTGCCGCTCAGCATCATCAACATGATGATCAATGCCATTAACACCTGGGTCAGGCTGCAGTAAAGGAAAAGCCATGTCATGTTTTGATAAAAAGAAAATATTTCTATCATGTAAATATTGTTTTGAATCAACAGGCTCAAAAAGCTATCAAGGAACAAACAACGATTACAGTTTAGTACCTAACAAGTAACAATACTTTATAACTGCTAAACCACAGACAAAAACTTTCCCCCAAGCCTTCCATATCTCAAAATTACATATAACACTTTCTTACAGTTGTGTTTGTGCCCTGTCAAACTTCACCAAGTCAATCACATTTACCCTATTACTGTATGTACTTCTTAACTGTAGGACTCAGAGAACACAAACAAAAGGAAACAAGCATGTTTGTCTGTGTCATCTAAGCCTCATAATTAACCCTTTTATTCCCAAGATCTCGTTAGCAATTCTCCTTACTGTCTGTCAAATGATTCTCATTATGTTAGTTTGGAGAATTTGGTATTAGATCAATTAGTAATCTCATAATTGATATATTTTTCTCTATTCTAATCACTTTTCTGCATGATATTGGACAGATATAACAAGGAGAAATTCTGTCTTTGTTACTCACAGGAGTTAAAGGGTTAAGCTTAAAGTTTTACTTTAGGAGAAGCCTATTACAAGCTATTTGCCCTTTCCTGTTTCCCTTTTACATGGATGCTGAGCCCAAGAGAATTTCTCTGTTCACTTGCTGTAGCAAAACTCAGAAAAACAAAGGCAGTAAGTCAGTTTTTTCTGTCACACCACCTTCACTTGACACAATTGGAACTAAAAATGGTAATGCTATATAAATTGACACCTACCTCACTTGTTTTTCGTATCAGTTCTGGAGGGTAAACAACAAAGTGTCGCAATGTGAATCCAAATCCATTGCTTTGACGCTGCAAACTTATCAACTTGGAGGGTGGGAGATATCCTGGGTTATGTCCAATGTCTTTCTTTTGTTGCCAAGCCAGTTCACTTTCCTAAAGAGAAAATTAAGTTCCACAGCAGAAGTTACTCAGTGAAAATAACATTCTCATAATACTGTACAAAAGCAGTGGGTACAGTAATCTGTACATTCAGGATCTTTCATAGAGTGTGATACACTCCATACAGAATGACTCCTCATTCATTTATTAATTTTCTTCATTTCAATTTTTCTATATTCTCAATCCCTATACACATACATATATTTGAGATCAAACAATCTCCAAAAGCACATTAAGATTGGAAGAAAATGAGAACTTATGTTAGCAGGATGTCTTCTGTAAAAAGTTCTTCATAGAATTCTCAAAAACTCTGCTTGCACAAAGTTATTGATATCTGCGGAACTCATCAACTATTTAAGATCACTAAAGGTTTATGTTACTTTCACCAGTTAAAAATAAGTTTCACCTCAAGAAAAACCTTCTGCAAACTATATTTAGTCAATGGACTTTAAACTGTCACATGTTAAAATGGAATTAAGCCAGTAATCTTCTTCAATTAAGTATTATTACTTTTTTATGACCCATAGTCAACTGGAGTAATGAGTTTAAATACACTAACAGAATTAAGTTCCAAGGATAACACAATGCAAATGACCTTCAGGTCACCAACTAACACTGTTGGTAATGAACTCAAAATTGAATAATAGAACAGATGTGCAACAGGCACAAAATCACATTTATGAACAAATTATTACCAGTTGTTTTGTGTAACAAAAGATTTGTCAATAAACAATGAAAGCCATTATCTGCTTCATTCACATCTGTGTGTTTGAATTAACAAGTATTAATAGTAAATGATTTGAAAATTATGTCTTTGACTTCTGAAGGGCCAACTTAATAAGTAGGATGTTTTCACTGAGTAAATCGAACGCCCATATTAATGAGGTGACTTTTGAAATAATTCATTATACAAAATAAATTCTTGAAAAGTTGACAAAAAGTCTGAGAAATTAACAAGATTAGGTAACTGTGACAAAATTGAAAATTGAAAAATAAAAAAGAAGTACCAACAACTGAGGAATGTAAAGACCACTGTACACAGTAGTAAATGAAAGGCTTTTGTTTAATAGCATTACCCACTGTTCCAAGCTTTAGACATCTATAGAAGGTATTATGAAAATGCTGGTGGCCAGTAATTTCTCAAGCACTCAAGAACAATTAGTTTTTAAGCTTAAGTTGATAATTTTGGTGAAAGACCTATGTATTTTTCTTAGGAGGGGGGGGGGGGGAGAAAGGGGAGTGGTTGGAAAGTTATATTAGATGTTATAATAATGAGTATTAATATTGTAATTACTATATTATCTTTTTCATGTTGGAAATCTGTAAACTAGCCCAGTGGCTAAGTGTTTCATCCATTGTAAATAAAGTTATCTACCTAAATATTTATCAAAATGATAATTGCTGATGGGTCATAAATAGAAAAAAAGTTAACAGCTAGTTTTTTTCAGTTATACTAAAATTTCATTTATAGTCTCCACATTTCAATTGTATAATATTCAGACCTAAGGTTGGGTACATCACGTGTTTCTTTATTTTCAAAAAGCCACATTATTAAATGCATTAAAAAAAAATTTTTTTCCTCATTCCTACGTGCAAAAGTTTCTTTCGCTGACTCATTAATTACTGAAGCATTGTAATCAGTTTGACGGTAAAATAAATTCAAAACCTACACCAACAGATAAGCAGCAAAAGCTTTTCTGCACGAACTTAAGTGTCTAAACATTTGACAATTTAACAACAGATAACAGGAATAATACTTCAAATCAATGTGTGCAAATGTACAAAAGAAACTCATACAAAGAACCTCAGAAATAAAAGTTTAATAAAAAAAAACTTTCTGGTAATTTTAGGTCGTTTTAAGAGGTAACTTTACAAAGAACAAACTAATGTTTCTTATGATCATTCATTTGACAATACATGCACACATCATTTCTTGAAACTACTCTTGATCGTTAACAGCTTTCACTATGTGCATGAAATTTGTATTCAACACAAACAAAGAAATTCTTAACATTATTACCAAATGCAAATTTACTCATCAACAATAGAAAACTCTGTAGGTCAATCTTAACTTGAAACACAGCTACAGATTGTGTTCATTGTGGCGAATTCGCTCTGGTGTCCTCCAGATTGTGTTTACGAATGACTGATTTCATGTTACAGGTTTGCTGTGAAGTAATGTTTAAATTTCATTGAGAGATTTTAAGTACTGAGCACTCAAAAGAATAAAAGAGCCAGCTATACACTACGTTTGTACATCAACGCGTTTGTGCGTTATAGAACGAAATTTCATTTTCTCTTACGGAATGTAAAGGCTTCCATTCAGCGTTACATCATAATTGAGATCTCTTTCCGTCAGTAAAATTTAACAGAGCTTCTGCTTCAACATGATCAGTTCAGGAAAGAAAAAATTAATCTGTTTACCCCAAAGAATACCGCTAACACAATACAAAGAGGTAATTGCATCTATTGAAGTGACCAGAAGCTTACGTATAATATAACAAAAAACTACATTCAATTCACATCCTATACCCGCAGTGTGAAAAGATCTGTTCGGCTACATTTGCTTACAATGCAATATTTACCACGAAATGCTCATTGAATACAACATTCTGCATTAAAAATTAAAAACAATTGACCCTCAAATGAAAAGGAAATTAATCTTTTACCGCATGAGTACCCTAGCAGGCTAATCACACTATTTTCAAATTACGCTCCGACACTACACAAGCGACAGACGATGATCGTAGTCACAAGAACCGAAGGTCGCCATGTTTTAAAAGTGGTAACTGTCATCTTCAACATCTTATCAAGTTTTGGCAACAACATTGACGCAATCGAATTTTTTTTCCTTTCAGAACTAGCGATCGGATAAAAATTCTTTTCAGTAAAAAAAAAAAAAAAATGAATGCACGCTGAACGAAGATATCTCGCATGAACGCGGACGTGAAATCACAGTTACCAGTGTATGTTAATTCCAATAAATCACTACATAGCCATAAATAACTTGGTTAGTGGGTATTGTATCTTGAAATAACAACTAACAGGTCTCTAAAAATGAACGCGCCGAACACCAAGACACCATTGTGCAAACATATTTGAATCCAGACGTACGATTCTCACATATTCAAAGCCTCACGCGGCTAAAGAATACTACTGGATTTAGAACGGTACTTCACCTTGCCGAAATAGGATTACATCGAAACGACTTATCAATAAAAATAGCCAGTATTAAGCTAAATTCTATGTATTTCCGAATACCTGAGCCGAAACAAGTTTCGCGTGAGAAAACTCTCTATTATAGTAAAGTTTACAAAGTGAGGTATTCTATAACATGACATTAACTCAAACATAAACAAGGTTTACTGTTCAGTTTACGCACGGTTGCAAGTAACAAACTGAACTCTAATAAACATCTGCTGAAACTGAAATTGTTATTAAAGATAAAAGGAACCAACCAAAAGGGTGCAGACTAGATGTTCGACACCAGAAGAAAAGAATTGGCTGAGGAATTCTACACCCTGCTGAAAAAATTTGCAATGTTTAAGGATAGTGATTGTCGAATTGGATCAACAAAACCCATAACCGCTGTTTAAAACAGAAACATAGAGATAACTCACCTCAACGCTGCCTCTAATAGAAGCCATATGTTAGTGAACAAAGGCTAAATTTAACCCATGATGAAGAGCCAGCACAGACAGGGTACAGTCAGCAATGCAACTAGTAAACTTGTGCTGGATACAGAAGAAAGTCGCAATTCTTGAGCACGTCGAAATAAATTACTCCAGTTGACAATTCGTAATTAATCGTTTGTATTCCAAATAACGAATAACTCGTTGCACTTCTGGGGTAAGAAACTCTCAAAATAACCGATGCTAAACTCTTAACCAAATCACAGATCAACGAAGGAGTAAAAACTGCCTTGACCTTCCAAAAGGAACTTCAATATAAGACTGACATATGGGCCGCCGAACGCTACGTCCAATTCAACAAAGGCGAACACCGCACTTTACACACGTAAATTCCTATTATTATTATCTGGAAAATAGACGACTCGTGAATTGATATTCTAATGATCAATGGGCGTCGACACAGAATCATCCAGCAAACACATCCGGCGCAACTATCGGAGTCGAACGTAGAAACCTTCGGGCTTCCCGTGAGCGAAGTAAGAAGTAAGCTACTTCAAAACAACATTCCATGAAACGGATGCTCCATAATGCGACATAAACTTCCTCGCATGCAAACCAAAAACACAGCCAGTAGCTGTGATACAGCCCTCTAAAGCCCTCAGCACTTCAAAAACGGCAAACCGAGCACCAGTTTACAGAGTAAAACTTCCAATTTCTCGACTAATCTCTCGCGGCCTCTCTCTTGGCCAGCGCCGAGGAAAAATTATCACGTGACTACAAATTCCGATCCTTCCTTCAGATTGACTTGGAAATGAGGCTATAGTAATAAAAGATGGCGCGGATGTCAGATTTCATCAAATTTCGGTTATTCCTTTCATTCTTTTAATCCACTTAAAACGTGTTTCGGCCGGATCGGACCGTGCCTTACGTATGCATATTCCAGACAGAGAGAAAAGGGCGTAACATAGTGATATCTGTTCGTGACTTTTTGACGCACTGTCATGAGTGACTCATGACAAATAGTTTAACGGAGTAGGACGCTGGTATGTCATTCATTTCGCAACCAAATTCACCGGAAGCGAGATCAGATAAGATAAGCAATTAATTTCGGGATTGGTAAACCTCAATTGCTACCTAAATAGCCGAAATGTATTCAAAATTAGCCAATTAGTTAGCTAATGCTTTTATTAATTTTTTACGTTGCTGTTTTTTTTTTTTTTTTTTTAAATTCTAAAAAGCAAAGAGTTTAGTTCGTGATTTAGCGTACGGAAAGCCAAACGAAAGCATAAAAAATCGAGCATGAATCAGATCTAAATTTTTTAAATGACTTCCTGCTTAGGATCGCTCAAGAGACCCCCATTTAGTTAGGATTTACATACGTCATGGGCAAGGGGTGTAACTTTTCGCCACAAACGCCCTATCAAAAGTCGTTCTGTTTTCACGTCTCGAACGCCATCAGTAAACGAAACCAAACAGACGATAAAGTCTAGGCCCAAATATAGGCCGTTTGATCGATTTGCGCAGTGCGATTTTTTTTTCTCCTCTTCCCAGCAGTGGATCATCTACGGCCAAACAGAGCCGATATGATTTTCTTTTCAGTCAATTGTGATTTACCTCAGATCCACCCGTTTCTTTGGATTGTCGCCGTCCCAGTCTTTACTTACCACGATTTTTCAAGAAAATTGAATAAATCTTGATTAAGTGTGCGTTAGTTTGAGGTTCACATTTTCTTTTTCCTTCAGTTCACGCCATTCCATTTTTTTTTCATTTCAAAACTGAAATCACCCATCTCAGATTTAACACCTTACCATCTAACAAACGCTCCATGAATAATTCCACTAATATCAACTTCCGGTTTCGCCGAACGGAAATACATTCCACTCTGACTTGAAAACAAGTATTGATTTCTTACAAAGGGGCAATAAAGGATATTTCTCTCTACTTGATCACGATATTTCCTTTCTCAAATACGGGCTCCCGATCCCAATAAAACTACGATAAAATTACAATAGAAAATAATCACCTATTTATTTTCTCTCTAAAATAGTCACCACCTGGGTTGGGTGTTCGCAGAAAATCTGTCAGTCCTTTTATCATAAAATTTATTTGAATTTGAAGGTTAATATTCTAAAAAATTGACTGACTCGCATGAAAGAAATTAAAAAAGATAAAAATTAAGAAAATAAAAATCGAATAGAATGAAGAGCTCTTTGGTTGAGTGTTCACAATTCTTCGAATCAATTTTGATGCGTGAGTGGTCCAAAGCAGTTTAAGAGGCGTAGTGTGCAAGACGAACTCGCTAAGGAGAACATCGCCAGGTGGAAAGGTAAAGAAAACAAAAATGTTTTTAATCTCTTGTACCAAACAGATAAATAGTTGGCGCATTTGCGGTCATGCGACGCGTTTAAACCAATCTCTTTTGAGCAGAACATTCGATGGATCACTCCGAAGACCAATATCTTAGGAAATTTTTCTTAACCACACCACAACACTATTTCACTTGGGGTGATTTGTTCATGCAGACCATCTGGAAGTTCCTGTTTATAAAGGTGCCTGCCGGTGACACTAACCAAGCTGTCAATTTGACACTTTAAAAACTAATCAACACCTGATTAGTGAATCGATTTGAACTACGAACATCCAATCTCTTTTTTTAGAAGTGATATCCCTTCAATTTTCTTCTCTTTTCAATGCTTATTTCTTCGTAAATTTTTGTGCTCTTGTCGGTAAGATTTTTTAAAAAATTGTCGTTATCATTATCAACAGAACATAACCTACAAAACTAGTCTTCTTTAAAGCTTGCCAAAAGCATCACGTACATTATTCTCAGTAATCTTAGTGTTACATAGTCAAGATTTGATTAAACTGAAATAAGAAGATCAATATACAAATTGTAAGAACAACATCACCAGAATTTAGGTTAAAATAGATAAGTTTTACGAAGAATTCAACGCTTAGAGAGTGATAAATTACAACAGGATGAACAAAAAAGTTCGAGAAGGGGGCCGATGAATTAAAAGCCCGGAAGATGAAAGAAAAAGTTGTTTACAAAAACAGCCACCTCGAGTGAGTGTGTTGTATAAAAGCTCTAAATAAAGAAAGTGTTAACTGTACTAAATTAAAAATGAAGAAAGTTTTTTCCCCAATAGTGAATTGGTCAGAAAATAAAGTTGAGAAAGGGAGCTAAGAATGACAGAAAATATAAGATGGCAATTTCAAGGAGGGCCTGGTGCAAAAATTAGCTTAAGCAAAAGCAACTGCACGCTGGTGCTGTCATCCACAGAAATCAAAAAACACGTAGTTTACTCAAAAGAAGCTAATTGAACAGCTGTACCAACCCGCCTTCACGATAAGAGAAGGTATGAGTCGATCAAAACAGACAACAGCTGACAGTAAGCTAGGCTCAGATTCTACTTAAAAATGCTATGTTTATTCACTTGATATTTCTATTTACCATGGAACCATCCATTGTCATAACCAATGTACAACCACCGTCTCCACAAGCACCAAGACTCGTCGTGTGACAGTGGATAGGGAGTGTGTCTGATCCAAGGTACAAAGAGCAAACTCAGTTGCTGATTGGCCCGCTAGTAGGATCAAAACACGATGAAATGAATTATATCATATCTCGAATTGCGGATGTTATTCAAATAAAGAAATGACTTTTACAAGGTAGATGAAAAAAAATTGCCAAAATGTTTACATAGAGAAATGTCTAACATAATTCGGGTTTCAAAAGGACTCGAACCCATGCCCCCAATGAGCACACCATGGCCTCTAGCTGAGCCATATACTGAAAAAGAAGGCCTAAGTTTTAGTACAGGTTTTTGAAATTTTTTTTCATTAAAATGAGTTAATGAGCTTTGTTAATTAAACTGAAAGGGCTCTAATTAGTCTTAACTACACAATGCTCTTCTCTATTCCTACTTTGTTTTTATTGTGTTTTTTCTCCATGCGTATTTTTTCTAAAGAACCTTTATACTTGTAATTCCTAGAAACCTATCATAATCAGTCCAGAAGAGTTATCAAATTTGATAACCTAGCCCAGTAATGGACTCCTGCCTATCGCTGCTCAGATTCAAGTCCACGTGACATATTACTGAGGCAACAATACCATAATCAACATGTGGTCCGAAGACCGAACCACACTGACTTCATTGAGCTGACAGACTGTTTAAGCTAACTTGTGATTGTAGCTTAAATTGTCGAAATAGAAAGGTAAATACTTGATAACCATCCCGGACTGATAATAAGGATGGAGAAAAATGATAATGATAATAATAATAATAATGATGATGATGATGATGATGATGATAGCGATAATAGTGATAATAATAATAATTATGATAATTATGATAACAATAAAAAACTGCAAAAACTTGCTTCAAAGCTAGAAGTTGCTCTGAAGTTGCCAAGCGTAATTAGGACAGGCCTAGTTAAAAAACCTGGTGAGATTTGATATAGTTTTTTCTTTAAATAGCTTCCATGAAATTAAACTACGATAAATATGGTAAACTGGATCGGAATAAAGTCAACAATTTCAAATTTTGCAGCCATGAGCAAGATAATCATAAAAAAAATAGTCTAACAACTTAACCGTATTTTCATCTATAGCGGTAAAGCCTTTTTAATGCTGCCTATTTGTGCGTTTTAAAATTATTGGAATGTGGATAGAAAACATTTTCTGAGTTCTAAGAGTGAAACTGCCTCTTTCCACATCGAGAAAATATTATCTATTTATAACCTCTTGTCCTCCTAGTCAGGCGCAGTGTGGGAGGGTTTCAGTCCAGCGGACTGAACTCCACTTGAGAAAAGAACGAGAGGAAGACCAGGAGACTTGGCAACGGACAGTTGAATAAGACATGCGGGTAAGCGAAGCCAGCCAAGGAAAGCTGAGAAAGAAAGCGAGGACAGGCAGCAGAGGCGGTCTCTGGCAATGGCCTGAGATATGTAAAGGCACAACGAGAATTGAATGACTATGCAGGCGGAGCTGAGCTGAAGGACAAGAAGACAGTGAGAGGAAAACCCGAGACGACGAGATGACACGACGACACGACGAGATGACACGACGACACGACGAGATGACACGACGACACGACGAGATGACACGACGATACGACGAGATGACACGACGACACGACGAGATGGGAACACAGCACGACGCAATAATGTAGCAACATGACGAGATGAGTGTTTGGCATGACGAGATGACAAGACGACACGACGAAATGAACATTTTTTTCCGAGATTTGACGCCATAGTTACCGTTGAGGATTTAGCATATTGTCGACTGAGAAATATGGGCCGACAGTATAATAGATACATGTACTAATCCTTACAAACCAACCAAGTATGCAAGGAATGGTCGAACGAGGGATGTTTTCGAAATATGAAAAAACGAAAAATTTGCATCTATTGCAATCAGGAACCTTTCAGGTTTCTCTAGGAAATTGTTTTTCCTAATCATAGAATATTGTGAACATGAAAACTGCCGGAATCGTACCTCCCAAGTTAACAAGTATGAGCTGCTACATACCTATGAAACAAAGCATACCTTTCTCGCATTCTTTTCCAGCGAACCTGGAGGGCACACATATTTGCATCTGCACCTCTCGTTTTCTGGAAAGCTAGCCACCGTTCTTACAGGGATTTGGAGACTTGAAAACCTTTAAAAAGAAGGCAGTTCAGTACCTCTGCTAGCTTAAAATTCGATGTTATCTGATTCCCTTTTATATTCCTTAAAAAGGAACTGAATATATGTTTTCTTTGTTTTCTCTGTTTTCACTCATCTAACTAAATCGGTAATACTACAGCCACATGCTCAAAGTTGATCTTTGTATACCCTACAAACTCAAAACCATTCAAACTTACAAACATACTTGGAAATAAAGTTCGCGTCCACGAGCCGTAAATTGTCGAATAGTTATAGAGCATGGTTTCATGGATTTTCGGTTTGCATGGACCAAAGAGACAAACAATAATACTTGAATTAAAATAAAAAAAATCGTCGAAAGTGCCGTTCTTACCTCTGCACAAAAATCAAGGAAGACTTAGTTAAGGTCATCCAAGGAGAAGCGGGTACTTAAGAACTTGGTCTGATTCATGCATTACCCTATAGTAGAATATCAACCCTTATACGCAACTCAAAAAAACCAAGCATATTTTAACAAGCAATTTAGAAGGGAAAAGGCTAATTAGCTGGACTGAACATTGCCGAGTTCAAACTTTTAAAAAATCTGAAAAACGCCTTTAGCTATCAAACTCGTTTTAATATCCCCAGCGACCTTACAATGTGATTGGCTCTCGGTGATGCACTTTTTTCATGAAGTGTAAGTTTTTTCTCTAGAGTGAAGCTCTTTCTCAGCCAATAGAATGGTACAGTGAAACAAAATCAGATTGAAAGGCATGTTTAAAGTAACCAATCAAATTACAAGAAATGAAAGATGGAGAAATCCATCCGAAATATTCTGTTTTACTTTCAAATTGAATTTTAAAAAAGTGCTTTCGTTTCCTCTTTATTCATTCTGTGTGCTGGATGACTAAAAAGCGGGTGCTGAACTTAAAACCTTTTCTGCGGCGATTGAATTTTGCAATATCAAAATGGATGTGATCAATTGGCGGCTTGGGTCTGAAATATACTTTAGATTGCAAATCGGACTGATTCTGCGCACTCGTTCCATTTTGGAATCACACGTATAATATCATCAGGGCGTACGTCCACGTGAATCCACTTCAGAGCTTAACCCCACCTCTGAATCGATAGGAAATTTTCCTCACAAGGTCCTGCCGAAGGGTCGTTATATTTTCCTCCAAAACCCTAATCATGTCAGCATCAGTTGTCAGCTTTTTCATGTTCTCCTCTAAAGCCCTAAACTTGTCAACATCATCACCGACGTTCCATAATCTAGTGATGAACTTTTGCACAAGGGCATGACTACACCTCAGGATTTTAAGGAAATATTTACTCTCGCTGTAAAACGGGAGTGAATCCTAATTTTAAGTAACTTGCAAAGTCACTGCTTGCCCAGCGGTTTTTTTCAAAGAAAGAATCTAAAATATATATGGAACCCCGGTTTTTGTCGTGTAGGACACCCCCTGAGCCTGAGGTCGATCATTCCAGCCATCTCATTTCAGTTTGGAGAATGTTTAACCCCCTTCACGACAAAAATAGAATTTCTATAGTTTCAAAACAGGCAAACAAGTTTCGAGCGTGAGTAGAAACTCCTCAAGATCCACGAAATGTAAGTAAAAGAAAATAAAGCAAGAGAAAACAATGAAAACCCTCACTTTTGTAGAAAAATCTTTCAATGTGTTTCAATGTAAACCTCCACTTTTGTAGCATTCACAATCGCCGATTTTTCCGGACACCGTTAGCAAACGTAGAAGAGGGCAACAACTGAAATCAAGCATGCGATGATAACTGGGCCTGGATATCGCCAATTTTTTCGCTTCACCTAGTTCGATATACCTTCCATCGTTTCGTAAAATCAAAAAAATCGATGAATCAACTTCTGCTTCAACTTGACCGATGTCCTCTCTTAAGTTACCTCTGATTTCTTTTAGATACACCGGTTTCTCCATAATAGGATCCTCGCCGTTGTAAGTGCGCGCCAATTTGAGTCTGTCTATAAATATCTTGAACCATCTTATCTTAGCTAAATTTAACAATGATCCCATTTTTGGTTTTGATAATCATCTGCTCCTCAGTGAGCGTGTATAATTGCGTATTTACAAAGATTTTCTGATGTGCCCCCAACTTAATTGGAAATTTATCGCATCAGAAACTTATCACAGATACGCAATTATTCGTTACGCTCAGTGTTGATGGGGGCAAGAAGATATTTATCTGTGCTTGATGTTGTAATTTGAATTTTCTGATCAAAGACTCCTTGAAGTCTGACGTTAAAAAAAACATAGAAACGAAGGAAACAAAAACAAAACAAAGAAAACAAAATTAAAAACAAAAAATTTTTGTTAACAAAATTAACATTCAAACTCCTAGTAGTTAGTTCCATCCGAGACAAGACGGGTTTTTTTTAGCCCATAAGAAAAAATTTATTAGAAGAATACAGAAGCACCGATTCACAACTGTCATTTCTTTCTGCTCAAGACAATAAACATACTGTATGTTGACCTTATTAAGTTTTAATTTATGCAAATATGTCACGGCCGACCGCGTCTGCTTCACTCACCGGGAGGGGGGGGGAGGGAAGGGAAGATAGAGTCAAGGAGAAAGCGAGGTTCACATCCCAGCTTAACTTATCTTGGTAAACTGCTGAGTAAATTGATTTTGATTGGTTCCTTAGAATCTATGAGTAGCGTCTTTTTTTCCCAAATACTGACGCCACCAAACGGTAGTTAACGTTCCTGTGCTGTAAGGCAAGGAGCAGCAGGATAACTTTCCTTTCTAACGTCCTTAAATACAAAAAAGAACGTGGTTTATTAAGGACTGCACGTTGAAGCCTCGTTGGCAATCGCAGTCGCCAGTTTACAAGCGTCTGTGTGGTTTTAGACGTACAGACGGCACACGTTGTCAAGCACACAACAGGATAAGAAAGTACAATCTTAAAATGAAGAAATTTTCTTTTATACTAAACTCTTATGGACCTTAAAATAAAAATTGTCCACCTTTGAAGATCACGACGTTTTTAATATGCGATTGCTACTCTAAATATTTTCCAACTAAGTCGGAATAGATTGACTTTTAGCTGAGTAAACAATTTAAAAGTGACCTTAAGCATCGCTGTTTCTAAAAATAATCACTTTCTACCAAGTTTCGTTGAAACCTAATATAGCCAATGAGATGATCAGTTGTACATATTAATAATGGTACTTTTATCCATAGCACACAAGGTAATATATCATGAAAGTAGGCCTAATGCACATGCAAATGAAGTAACTCGAAGCGGTGCCTTCAATACGTTCGTTTACCTTCCGGTATTTCTAAGAATCCAAAGGGATTGTCTACGAAATGGATCAGCGCTTAAAAGAAAAAAATGTCACTAGGATGTTCGCAGCTTTTCAGGAATTTCCATCATTAAAACACTGACAATTTTTGTCACTCCGAACCAACTAGGAGTTCTGGGCTTTAAGAGAGGTTCTGACTGATGTCAAAACGAGGCGACAGTTTTCTTTAAACAACAGTTACTTTACTTTCGCCCGCAGATCCATTGAGCACGGCGATGCGACCATCCGCAGTCACTGCAATCCTTGGTGCAATATAGTCCTTTTTCTCCTGGACATCCTTATCCTCGTATACATGAAAACTGGTCACGAGTTTGCCGCATTCACTGAACACTGAAACTTGTACGATTCCATCTGATCTGTTCGCAATGAGGACATGTTTGCTCGGAGAATGGAATGCTATAGTTTCACCTCCCTTTGCTTTAATTTCTTCGTACATCTGATGAGGCTGTGTTTTTCCACCGAATTTTTTCACGCTACCATCGTCGTTCAATACCAATACGATTCCATTATCAGTAATAGCTATATCTTTTGGTTTCAAGGGGGCGTTTGACTCTTGGGACTTCTTTTGCTCTTTTGTGTCTATGTCTTTAGGTTCTTTAGATTTCCTGGCGCCTTTAGGGGTGCTTTCATAACGATCTGTCTCTTTCTGTGCTTTGGGCTCTTTAGGGTCTTCTTCATTTGGACTCTTTAATCCATTTGCCTCCTCAGGTTCACTGGGCTCTGCTGGGTCTTCCGGCACAATGCTGCGGACGTACCGGCCGTTCTTATGCGCATAAAGTTCCACCACACATCGATCTGATGCAGGTTCCTCGTTGATGACAAGGATTTCCTTGTTGTCATTGGCGACCAGCGAGCAGCGTACTGATCCTTCCCTCAAGCGAAACCTGCTTTTCAAGTTACCGTTTTGATCAAACACACGGACTTCGTAGTGATATTTATCTATCATGATCAGCACGAACAGATTATCTTCGTGATCAGTACTTACACCACAGACATCTTCGTCAGCCAATCGACGACTGAGGGGTTGGAAAGAGCGCAAAAAGATGTCTTTTTCGTCGAAAATTTTAACCATCTGATCACCTTTGTCTACTACTATGAAATGTCCCTCTTTGTTTATGGCAATGTCTTGTGCAACCTTCAACTTTTTTTCTTTTTCGGGGCCTTGACCAAATGACCATGGAAAGCAATAGCGCTCCGTATCACGATTTTTAGAAAGCGTTTCAGAAATTCTTATGTCGCGCAATGGGTCGACTTTCTTCTTTTCCACCTCAATGAAGGGCCAAATCCAACAAAGTTCGTCGGGTTTGTCAGCAATTTCAGCAATTCGGCTAATTTCGTAAACGACGCTATTAGTGTGATACACACCCAAGAAACAGTTTTTGATGTGTTCGTCGCCTCTGAAGGGATCTTTTTTTCCGCTTCTAAAGATTTGTCTAAAAATTTCCTTGACCTTTTCCATTTTATTAAGATATCCAAGCCAAATTTCACATACCGGTAGTGCCCTCGAGGGATCTTTAATCTTTGTCAGTATGGCAGCCGTAACGCCAACATTGGCAGCAAGAATCTGCTCAGCTGTTGAAAGGCCATCGCTATTAAAAACAGCCCTTGCATTATCACAAGCCTTCTCGAACATTTTCCGGGCATCCTTAAGTCCTTCGGCTGCTTCATCGAGGTCAGCCAGCTTTGATAAATGTGTCATGGTCTCTGTCAGCAAAGATGCTTCTACAAAAGTGTCATTTATTTTCAATTCTGTACGCGGTGTCTTTTCCACCTGGTCACGATTTTGGTTGTTTAACTCCTTCTCCAAATATTTCAGGCCTGTTTGAAACTCTTGCAAACTTGTTTTAAGCTGCCATTTTTTCTGATTCTTGATTAGTAACGCGACTTCGTCAATACGGCTTACGATTAAATGCAACAGCGTTTTGTGTTTTGTATCGTCATCTTGAAGCTTTTTGAAAGCTAGCCTCTGGCAAGCCTTCAAACTAAATCCGCAGAGACCTAGTAGTAACGAAGGTGCTAATTCCATCTCTTGCACTTTTTTACTTTGCTGAGCTCCAAACCAACCTACACTGAACAATAGATACGTTGGTATGTCAGTCGACAATCAATGCATCAAAATGAAAGCTCTGAAAATAAATGAAACTTGAAAAGGATACGCACAATAAGAATAAAAGCCTGATAGAGTCTTGACCCAAGTAAATCTACGGACCGCAATGTCAATCACGTGTGAAAAAATAATGAGTCTCACAAGGCCCGAAAGTAGACAGCTTGTTTGAATAAAGACACCTTTCATCAACAAAATGACACAGGGATAACAAAGGGTCTGAAAAAGCTTCATTTGCATCGCGTCGTTGATATCTTTGACTGTTTGAAAACGTAACATCTCTTTAATCATTTTGGAGGCAAAAGCTTGAAACAGCTTGAAACACATCACTTTGAAGAGGGCACAAGAAGAACTACGTTTCTGGGAAAACTTTTGTCTGAAAGGTGATTTCATTCAGATATTTGTGTAGAACAGCCGTTGAAGGACCATGCTTCTTTCTAGTGGCTTACATTTCGCTGAGCAAAAGAAAATTATGGATAGATTCAGAAAAGATTTTCTACTGACTTAAATGAATTAGTCATACTTATTTAGGACCGATAATCTAATCTAACTAACTTAGTTATGGCGCGCAAATAACAGAAGCCCCTCCCTCCCTCTGCTTTTCCCAGAATCAAAATAATATTTACACTGCAACCATAAATAATGACTCGAGAGATAAAAAATTATTTTCTTTGGATGACATTTTGACATTCTTTTTTATACGCTTGGTTTAGCACAGATAATTGATTTGAAGTAAATTCCATAATCGCTGGACGAGCTTCGTTTTTGAACAGTAAAGACTGAATGCACAGCCCAAAGCCCTGAAAAGTTGGGCCATTTCAAGTTTAAATACAAATGCAACGTAACTCTTTTAGTATCAAGTATTTTCAAAGTGAACTGAATATGGCCTGGAAGCATATGTTTTGCATAGTTTTGTTGATAAGAACGAATCCAATTTTGCTCTCTCTCGATGTGTCGCGTAATCTTGTCCTTGAGAGACACGTAGAGTCGTGATATTATTTCTTCCCATTTTTTAAACTGAGATTCGTAAGGGAAGAGGAAAAGTTGTTCTCTGCGAGTGGAGTCAAATTCTACATCCAGCGCTTGTGTTTGGTCGTTAACAGGTAATTGTACCACACATGAACTATAAATGTTGTCGTTTCCGAACTGATTACAATTACCCTTCTAGTGTGCTTTAGCTTTATTGATTGATTATCTTAAACATTGCTTCGGCTGATTGAGATGTACCAAGAAAATGTTTGAGGAAGATGTATGGGACCATTTTTGTGTTTGTTTTTTAGATATTAATTATCTCTGCCAAGCGCGTCTTGTAAACAGTATTTCAAATCGCATCCTGGGTGGAGACTATACATTAATTTACTTGCAGTATTTGTTCAAAAACGAGCCAGGGCATTTGAATGAATGAGGGGATGTTTATTTTCGGGCACCACTGTTTGAAAGGCAGGCCTAGAATCTTATAGATACCTACGCTTTTTTCCTTTCTTGTGCTGCATTCATGTAAACATAAACGATTATGATTGAAGAAGGACACTTCATCATATGCTAGCTAGATTGGTCTCTTTTTCTTAACTCTCAGCGCGAATAATAGCGACCCATAAGTCAGTGCTTTGGTAGTGACCTAAAGATCATGTTTTGATGTGTTGGCCCTCCCACTCTGAGGCGACACTTATTAGGATTGGTGTTATTTTTCGGTAAAACACCATCCGCGTTGTCTGCCAACAAATACAAATCTGACCCATGGTTGTTAGGAACTCTAAAAATGAATTCATATTTTTTTCTTGTATCAGTAAATGCTTGCTGAAATGTGTGCATATTAAGACTTTTCTGTCCACGTCTTTCTGAGTTTTTTTAATTTTGATACACGCGGAATATGACACGTCTCTTGTGATTGCCAATCAAACTTTGGGAAAATGTGATATAACTCGAACCATCCACAAATGCATCATACAGGCTCTCCATGACAAAGGTTAAGTCAATAAAATTGATGCTTTGTTTGAGACAGTTAACGATCGATAAGCAAAGATTTTCTATTTGAATCATCGCAAGAAATTCATCGAAGACATTTTACTCTGTAACGCGCCACGTCTGCACATTTAGAGTTGAGAGGCTATCGAATTATTTTTTCATCATAGGAGATGGCTCCAGATGGAAAAGAATTGCTTGAGACTGTTTTTGGCTTGCTTACGAAAAAAGTTCGAAAGACGAAAGAAAGGATGTTGGAAGAAGATGTCGTTAGTGAAATCGAATCGATAAAATTTCAATTGGATGCACTCGCAAAATCACATCTTCTAACAAGTATCACTTTGTTTAAAGAAGGTGTACTTTCCCTTTTCAAAATATTAGACAGAAAGGAAAGAGGTGATTATCGCATGGAAACAGCACAGTTAACCGCAGATTTATCTGCAGAGAATCCGAAGGATGTGTCCCAAGAATCACCAACAGGTCTTTCGAGTACATTTTATCGGGGTTTGCAAGACTTCAAACTAGAAAACTTGGATGAGGAAGGCCACCGAGCGCTATTGACTGCGAAAGAGGATTTTCACCAGGCCCGACTGAAAGCAACAGAAGCGTTTAACAATGAAAGTCTGAGCACGTTGAATCGCATTCAAGCAACAGCCATCCGTGTTGCAGCAAAAATTCTCGAAAACGTGGATCATCCCCAAGAGGCGCTGGCGGTGTGCAAATTGTCTCTTGATGATCTGCACTCCTTGAAGAGAGTGCAGGAAAGTTTTAGCGGGGAACTAACAAAGGGTTTTCGCAGACCTCTTTTTGGCAAAGAAGAGCGCAGGCAGATAATTGCGTCTGTTTGTCAAATGAACCGGGTCATCTACGACGTCATGTCGATGATCGGTAAAAGTGGTGAGCTGCTCTCGCTACCTTTGATCGGCGAGGGAAAGGATGCAATAAATCCACTGCATGACTCCAGAGTCGCCGAAATTCTTTGCAGACTTGACATGGAGCAGTTTTCCGTCCAGCCCTTGACACTTGGCCAACAAGATGAAAAAGACAACCAGCTTAAAATACCACAGGGTATTGCTGCAGACTCACAAGGTCGCATCATTGTTGGCGATGAATGGGATTGCAATGTTAAAGTTTACGATAGCTTTGGCAAGTTCCAGTACTCATTTCCGTGTCCTCCGAGTGGTGATCCCAACATAGTCTCAAGCATCGCCGATATAGCTACCGATGACAGTGACAACGCCTATATCTTGATTGAGGTGGAGAAGT
Source organism: Pocillopora verrucosa (assembly GCF_036669915.1). Lineage (NCBI taxonomy): Eukaryota > Metazoa > Cnidaria > Anthozoa > Scleractinia > Pocilloporidae > Pocillopora > Pocillopora verrucosa. The sequence goes on along the minus strand of NC_089321.1, from coordinate 1,800,463 downwards.
CGACGATGGCGTACTACCAAGTGTATGCGTTTACGAAGCAGGCGGTGTTACAATCCTTTTCTCTCAAAGAAGAGCCCAGAAAAGTCTTAAGGATGACATTAAACAAAGAAAACGAAGTTCTCGTGATAGCCGACGTTTTGGACCAAAGCTATACCAAGAGCATTGTGGAGGTTTACAACAAAGCAGGGCAGTTCCTGCACAGCTTCGGAGAACAACATTTGAAATGTTCACAAGATTTGACTGTAGCTGGAGATGGCCGTATTCTTGTCCTGGACAAAGACGATGATTGCTCTCTTACCATTCACGTCTTTCTCCCAAATGGAAAACATTCATTCCAGTTTAACGTAGATAAACAAGAAGAACCTTGTAACCAAAGATCAAGGCCCTCCATTGCTTGTTACCAGGCACTTAATAATGTAGTTGTGGCTGTACCTTGTAAGAATTCTATGGGAACGGGACACTGCGTAAAAATTACCGTTTACGCCTTAAAAGATGACAGACATGAATCTGTTCGCAGCATTGAACTCGCCGCAAATGAACAGGTTTCTACCCGAGGAATCACAGTCACCTTTAAGGGACACGTCGCAGTTGCTATACTTGATAGGAGCGAAGGTAACAGCAGAGCGATTTTTGTGTAGAACAAGGCTGTGGTATCGCATCAAATCGATGTGTTTACGTTTGCTAATGACTATGGCAATTCTTCTTTTAAAATTATATTTTGAACATTTGAGCACTGCAGCTGTTTAATCTAATTGTAGTCGTTGCATAGTTGTTAAAAAAAAAGGAAAGTTTGATTTGTCACACAAACAGAAATGGAACCAAAGACAGATCAACAACAGGATCATTATTTAGTGAAAACCTACGACGTAGAGAATTCAAAAAGCAAAACCTCTTAAAAACTGTCCGGCTCAGGGATTTACTTAACTACTATCTAAAATTGATGAGCGAAGGAGTTGATAGATATTAATGTAAATTTGAGATTCAAATGTTTCGGTTAAGATCTAGTTTAGATTAAGATTTAAGATGACATAAGTTTTAAAACTTGTGTCTGGAATGTTTACAAACAACACATCTGTTCACAATGCTGCATAGTTTCACAAATATGTAGATTTTGTTCTAAAAAGATAGTTTAGGTCGCCAAAGGACTAACGTACCCGTAGTTATCAGACCTATACCAGCTTCACCGAACAGTTTTGAGTCTTGTCACTTGCTTAGTATGTAACATTTGGCTTATATCTTTAACTATTAAACAGAGCAAATCGTTGTTAGTGTAATGTACAGTGATAATTGTTAAGTTTATCTAAAATGTTCCTTCACCTTAATCAGATTATTAAGACAAAAGCCTTCCTTTGCACGGCGCTTTCGACCGTTGTTGATTTCGTTGTCCCTCCGTTCTGTAACTTCGAGTTTCCTTTTTTCGCCGAAACGCAGCTTTAGTAATGTTGCCTAAGATTCCTAGAAATGCGTGATGCAAAAGTAAACAACAACTTAGATTAAGATATGGCATGTTTGGGCCGTAATCGGTAACACTAAGCAAGCTTAGTAAATGGTCCAGTACATTGCAATGCGAAGGCCAGAAATTTCCGGCCAAAAAAGAGCCAATTTGATCACAAGATCGGCAGAGAAATCCAGACTAATTTTGCACTTGAGGATGCAATCATCTGACTTTAATGAGCAAAACCAAACATATTAGTTGTCTCGCCGCCAACACAAAACGTTCAGACTTCCGCAAAGCGCGCGAATATGCTGAAAACGAAGCGCAACAGCTAGTAAATATATGAAAATAATGAGATTTGGTTTCACTGGGTTGATACAGAGAAAAAGACACACATAAAGAGTTTCATTTCAAAGCTTAACCCACCTCTGAATCTATAGAATACTTTCCTTACAAGGTCCCGCTGAAGGATCGTTATGTTTTCCTCCAAAACCCTAATCATGTCAGCATCAGTTGTCAGCTTTTTCATGTTCTCCTTCAAAGCCCTAATCTTGTCAACATCATCACCGACGTTCCATTAATCTAGTGATAAACTTTTGCGAAGGTGTATGACTTTGGACAATACCTCAGGATTTTAAAGAAATTTTTACTCTCGCTGTAAAACGGGAGTGAATCCTTACTTATAAATAACTTGGAAAGTCACTTCTTGCCCAGCGCTTATATCTCAAGCCTTTTTTTCAAAGAAAGAATCTAAAATATTTATACGGAAGTCCACTTTTTCTCGTATAGGTCACCCCACTGAGTCTTGGTCAATCATTCCAGCCATCTCATTGCAGTTTGGAGAATGATATTTAAACGCTTCACGACAAAATAAGAATTTCTATAGTTTCAAAACAGACAAACTTTACAAGATCCATGATATCTGTTTGAAATATAAGTAAAAGAAAAAAAAAGCAACAGAAAACAATAAAACCCTCACTCTTGTAGAGAAATCTTCCCGTGTGTTTCTATTAAACAGTAAACGGCCATATGATGACTCTTATTTCAACTGACGAGATTTTCACCTAACTAAAAACTTTCAATTTTGGACCATTCCCACTTTTTGCCGATTTTTCCGTAAACCATCACCAAACTTAGAAGAGGGGCAACAACTGAAATCAAACGTGCGATGATAACGGGGCCCAGATATCGCCAATTTGATTGCTTCACCGAATTCGATCTATCTTCCAACGTTTTGCAAATTGCGTTCGATGAATCAACTCCCAAGCTAACTTGGCCGATGTCCTCTTTTGAGTTATTTCTGATTTCTTTTAGATAGATGCACTGGATCCTCGCCGGCCTCGTAACCTTCGTTTATCGCAACCTTTTCCAGGGAATAAGTGCATTTTTATGAAGTGCGCGCCAGTTTGAGCCGATGTAAAAAATGGGCTCTTACTTGGTGTAGAAGACGCAGTATACGTGACATTATTGTTTTCGATCTACTCCTCAGTGAGTGTGTATAAATGCGTATTTGTAATGATTTTCTGATGTGATGCATTCTCAAATTGGCATCCTTAACAGCTTGGGGCGAGAGTTGCAAGTAAGGAGACGCTTCAACGGTGCATGGACAGAAAATATATTTCTCTGTGTTTGATCCCGCTTTTTGATGGTTTTGATCAGACTCCTTGACGTCAGAAAAAAAAAAAGAAAAGCAAGGAAAAAAGAAAAAATTCAAAACAAAACAACGACAACAACAAAAGAAACAAATAAAACATTAGCAATTAGCAACAACAAACCACTTTAAACTGTCAGCTCAAAGAAGCAGTTAGACTACTTGGTTGCAATGATGATATTCAGAAATTAACAACACAACAAACAGCAACTGATATATCGGACAGAACTGAGACAATCAAGTTCAACGTTATCAAAGTTCTTTCCTGTATGTCGTTGAGACTAGACCACGAGCTGTCCAACTTGCTTGTACAGAGTATTAGATCAGTGTCAGTGTCTGAGCAACGGCTCACCAACCCCTCCCCTAACCCAGCCCTAACCCGTACTTGTTATCAGTGGGCTGTTTTTGTGCTAGGGGAGGGGTAGGTACTCAGTTGGTCAGATACTAACATAGATCCATATACATCAAATGATTTCACTTACATCAAATCTTAGGTCCACTCGTATTATTAAATGTACAAACCGTTTTCTTAGAAGAAGTTATCGATTCAGGTCAGAGAAAGGCGATTGTGCGAATAAAGACAAAATCTAAGTGAGTAAAGAGGCCTACCTTATAGTGGCTGAGCCAATTTTCTGTCCAGCATGAGTTCGGCTATAATGTAGAATTTTCCCATTACGAATAAAGAGAGACGCTTAGGCTTCCCAATCATAAAATGTAAATTCCTAGTTGTTTTGGGGAATTTACCATGTCTTGGACGCCTCTTTGATCGATTGACTCGTGGTGACCCAACAAACCTCGACGAGTATTGTTGTCTACAGCACGGAAGATCAGTTTTCGTATCATAAAATGTCAAACTACTAGAAAAGTAAGAGTAACACTTTAATCTTTTCTCCAAAATAAGAGAAAACATCTGCAGCATGGATATTACCGAATGTATTAAATTCCTCGGGTTTTGGAAATCCTCAGCTTTGCGTGGTAAGTTGCTGCTATACTTACTGTAATCAATTATGTGATTGACAGATTCATTTCAATATACTCGGTGTGATTGGCTGATGTAACTGTCCGATTAGAAGTGCCCAATTACGACCGACCGTCTGGATACACTGAAAATGAAGGAGTTCCTACACCAATCACATTCGAGGAAACTACAATGATTTCAATTAATGCCAAAATTTGTCGCCACAATAAACACTCAGACGCCTCGTAACGTTCAAAATGAATTTATTTTTACTCCCTGTTTCTCTTATTCTACTGCTATCCTTATTGCGTATCAAAAAGAAAACCTATCATAACAGCATATTTGTAATAAGCAATAATATAATAGTTGGCAATTCAATAACTACTGTGGCTTTTCTATATTTTTTGAAATACTTAAGCGAAACAATTTGAATAAATCGAAAATGGTTAACATGAAAATGGATTTATTTGCATTCCCTGCTTCTCTTGTTCTGCTGCTAGACTTATTGCGTATTAAAAAAAACCAAAACCTTTCATAACAGCATATTTGTAAAAAGTAATAATATAATAGTTGGCGATTCAAAAGCTTCTGTGGCTTTTCTATACTCTTTGAAATACTATAGCGAAAAAACTTGAATAAATCGAAAACGGCTAACATGAAAAGTCTACGCGTTAGTATGTTCCAATCAAACACACGGAAAAATCATTAAATTTTCCTGTAACAACGCTAACGTCATCAAGATGACAATCAGGAACATATATCCCTTATGAAAAGAGCAACATGAGGACTGCACTGAGCGTTGAGTTAATACTGTCCTATGTCTTTAACATCCACTGCGGATCAAAGCTCGATTTCTTTGTGGAGCGGGGTGGGCGTGGTCTCATTCCCTGAACAGTGGCCTTCTCGGAATTAATTTATCTCGTAATTTAACACAGCAACAACGTCTGCGCGGTAAGGTCAAAGTGGATCTCGCTGTCTTGTGTCTTAAACAGCCATTACGAATCCAATCGATTTCGTTTAGGAGGAGCGGGAGGAGTGTGGGCTCATTCCCTGACCAGTGGCCTATTTGGCATCAATTAATCTCGTCATTTAACACAGTAACAACATCGTGGCGGTCAAGGTCAATGAAGACGTCTCTCAGAAAAGTTAAAGGCTTGTTCATTGTTTCGAATACGTTGAGGACGTGTTGCGTTGGTGACTCACGGTTACGGCTTTCCAGGAATTGTACATCTAAGTAAGATGCCCCCAAACGTTCAGCCAGATACCTCCAGTTTCCGGGCTTGGACTCGATGTCTAGCAGCTTCATTAATTTCATACGGACATCTTCTGGAATCGCTTTTCCTTTATGAGGACGTTGCCGCAGCCAAACTCCGTATTTAAAAGGATACCGACCATTTCCCTTCGAAAAAAAATGAGATCATTGAGGATCTTAAAGAATGTTGATTCAAGGGAGGAGGGCTTAAGCTAATATCAGCTAACATCAAACTTTGAAATCCCTTAAAGATTTTCCTGAGAACTCTTTTCTTAACAATTTACAGCTCTAAACAGCTGCTTAGACCTAATCACTCATGAAATATGCACAGGGAACGCAAAAGTGGTCATCCTCGATAAATTTAAGGGCGTAGTCTTTTTAAATCAAACAAAAAAACTTAATAAGAGGGCTTCGTTGAAGGGCAATTCATAAATTTGGGCCCACTAACCTTCATGAAGATGTGGAATCTCTTCATATATTCTTCCCAGTAAGCGGAATAATCTTCATTATCGTCGTTTTCGTCTAAAATGAAAGGAAAAACCGCGTTTCAGATCCTGTCGGGTTTTTTTTACCGGGAGCTGGGAAGAAGCTGAATAGATGTGAATGCTACCAAAAAAATGTTAGTGCCAATCGGAACGCATAATACTTTAACCTCCCCCCCCCCCCGGGCAACCTACGGATAGTTGACCGTCGTCTGTACCCGGGTGGTGGGGAATTTGAACCTTGCCTCGGTGAAGTCTTTCCAGCGAAATATCTATGTCTTAAAAGGTATAGAGTCCGCTTTCGTGACCGAATGGCTTAGAGAGACGATTTTAATTTCGTAGAATGATGCTTACAAGCAGGAAACCCAACAGCAGCACCAAAAACCAATACTTAACTTAACAACATTCGCTGATCACACAAATTGTTTACTGTAGGACGGGGCATTTGAACGCAATTTTGGTTGGAATTTGGACGATCCAATCTTAAAAAGTTCAAATACACGAGGGATTGATGTTGAAGCTTCGAATGGATCCACGCATAGGTCTTATGTTCATAAACGAGGTAAAACAGCAGCAATCACTTAACGTGTTTGGGATATAAGATACCTGTCTTACACTGTCGTATATGAAATATCTCAGCCTCAATAAGACTCTCGTTAAGATAGGCGATATTTCAAGATAGATAAATTTTGATACCTCGTGTTGAGCATTAATAAGTGGTCCAGCCGTTGAAAGATTTTGGTTTCAGAAAAGTAGTTAAAACCGACGGGTCTCATGGCGGGAGGGGGAGGGAGAAGACTTCGACTTCGTAGCTCGACATTCTCACTAGATTGCGCCTAACAAAACTTAAGGTGTAATATTTGCAGTTCTTCCCATGACAGGATGAAAGACAATGAACATCTCAATCATTTCACGATGGCCTCTCGCCGACGCATGATTAAAAAAAACAAAACAAAACAAATTAAAACTTTTTCCTACAGAAATATCTTAATAAATGTGAACAGCACCTCACGAGTAACTTAGAGGAAACTTTTTTCTTTAAAGGGAGTTGCCAAAAGAGCCGCTAAATTTGCGAAGCGCACAAAATGCGAAATTACGATGCCTTGAGTACAACAAGATGACATGACCCATTCCGCGAAATGATAGAATGGAGGAACGGTAGAACGGTGGAACGGTAGAACGGTGGAATGCCGGATCGGTGGAATGGCGGAAAGTCTTAAAACACAGAATGACGGAATATCCTGAAACATGGAATGCCTTGTTGAAACTTAAGTCTGCCAAAAATGGAATTGCAATATCTTTTTTATGATTAACAGAAAAAATTAAAAGCAGCATTTCTACTGTTATCACTATTACTACTATTAATATGATTAATTTTTACTATTTCATTCTTGGTTACACGTCAATTAGTCACTAAACTCTTGAATCACAGGTTTTCTGTTTTGAATGTGAATACAAATCTTCAGCAACACTACCTTCTAACGTTATTTTACAGCCTTTGGTTTTTTCAGTGCTATAAAAATTGTGCCATATCAGTAGTCACATGCAGTCTCAGACCACCTATTTTCAGGTTTTAATAGGAATAATGAAGGAGTTGCAAGTAATCGGATCCTTGCGTTTGCGCAAAGATTTCTGGGATCGCCACTGAGCAAACATTGCAACTGTTAAATCAGAAATGGGTGCGGGTATTATCGATACAAGGGTTGCACGAAATTTTGTTCAAACAACCGTGAAATATGTAGTAAAATTTAGCGGTTACCTTTTCTCCATGCGCAAGAATTATGAAATTCATAAATATCAGTTATAATTTGCCAAGAAATAACTCAATGAGGCATTTTCTGTTTTATTTACAAGTGTTACCAGTGCTATCTTTTCTCTTAGCTTGGTAAAACAAGAAAAAAAAAAGAACGCTACAACAGCTACCTCGAGGAAGCAGGAAATTAAAATGATATAATCGTGATACATGAAGTGATTAAACACCTACATTGCCTCTTTGTTGTGATCAATGAGAACGAAAGCGCTGATTGTCGGTTCAAAACTGAACCTTTTCTTATGCGATGATTAAAAGGTACAAATGGGTCACTTTTTAACTTAAGACCAACATCTCGGTTAAACAATTTCCATCTCCGCTGACGACGACTTCTCTCCTTTGAGGAAGTATATTTCAATTTCCGAGATAGTAATTTGTTTATGCAAGAATACAACTAAAAAGACTTAAGTGAGTTAGTTCCTTGTGATTTATGGCTACTTTTGTAATATGTCAAGACCATTACGCGATGACGATTCCACAATAGACCTCACGCAGGGAGAGAAATCGGTATATTTTATAAGATATTTCGTGCTAATGCTAACGAGAACTTTCTCTTCCCTCGTATCAACATTATCTTAATCTATTTATGATAACACTGCGGCGAAAAAAGCGTTTACCTCTCTACAATAACGTTTTTTTGGACGTCGAAACAATCCTTCGCCATATATTTTCTTCTAACGTGTAATGTTTGCCCCGTGGCGATCCCAGAAATCTTTGCGCAAACACAAGGATCTGATTACTGGCAACTCATTCATTGGTTATAATAAAAGTTTAGATCTAATCTTTTTATCTGCACTAGAAGTCAATCCACAACAGGAAAAGTAGTTACGCAGTGTTTTCGTTTATACTAAAATCAAATATGCGTAGTTTCTAGTTTAGCCAAATTGCTAATTATGGCAAAAAGCCAATATCTTTTTGGTTAAAATGAACGATTTACCAGTTAGAGACCAGGAAAGCAGTGCTAGTGAGATATTTGAGAACATTCGGTCAACATTACTATGGAAGTGTCAGTTTAACTCTTTACATACCAACATCCATACTCTACATATTATGATGTGGTCTGATTACAGTATTACTGCAAGAAGAAATTAAATGCTGATCACATGTAAGGTTTATAGGGTTAACCTTACATGGCTTTTCGTCCCATTTTTCTAAATGAGCATGGTACCCTGGAATTTCAGTGCTAGAAGTTACTGGCGTTTTACTACCCCGTACTTAGATTTTGTAAGATGTTCTATAGTGTTGAGTCAAGCTTTTTTGAATTTCTGTTATACCTCTAGAAAATAATAGGACAGAGAGGGAGGCTTCTAATCCAGGTCTTGGGATATCTTTTCTCACAATCTTTCGGACGAGAATGTGTTTCCTGGAAAGTCCTCACTAATTTAATTCAACATGTATCTGATCTTCTGAAGTACCGACCACTTTTAGCTTTCCACTCAGTGACATAGTTTTTAGTTAACAAGCGGTTAGGGCGTTTTTTTCCTCAGTAGATAGAGCAGCGTTAAAAGCAAAGCTAAGGATTACTCGTGTAAACCCTCCAATAACTTTTCGACTCTGGTCTTCGACGTATCTTGGCCAACGCCCCGATTATCTGTCAGTCCTCCTATTTTCTCTTGGTTATACTTGTTCAGCCACATTCGCGCAACTTAATAGCACTATAGCACGCGTGTAACGGCATCCTCTGTGATAACTTATCCCTATACAATCTTTTAACCAAGATATCTAATATAACATAACCTGCTTTCAGTTATGTGCTTTCTGCCTCGAAAACCGAGCTAGTTATGAATAATAGAGACGACTTACCTCGCTACAAGAGTTGTTCCTTTGTATCGTGTGGGTTTCTTAAGTTGATATAGGGAAGTTTAGCTCAGTTTTGCTCATGTAGTCTACTTTGCCCTCTATATAATATAAAGACCCATAACCGTGAATTTTTCCCTTCAAACGTAGTTCATGCCTCACTCGACTCACTGACTTTTTCACAAGGTAAGTTCAAATAAGATCTTCTCCATTTATGCCAGGCTATTGAAAATAGTTCTTTGAGAGTCGTCACTTGAATGGCACCATACTCCCTGGTGGTTACTCTTGAATTTAAGATTGGGCACTAAGCAATATCTGCTCCACAGGGGATCTCCATGCATCGTAATCAATAATGTAGAAATATGCCCCATCACATACTCTCTTGGTGATTAACCCTTTACACCCTAATTTCATTATACATATTCTCCATACTGTTCTATATACATATCCTAAGGTGCTGACAAGGAGAATTTGTTTACGGACCAAACGCTTTTTTGTTGATCATTTCCTTCATTCTTATGACCTTAGTGTTTGATTCAGGGGTGATATTGTTGGGAGAAATTAGATGCTGGTCAGGGTTTAAAGGGTTAATTCAGGCTACTAGATCGATATGACGTACTTGGCAATAATTCCGCTACCATAGCCTGCAATGAATTTTGACAGAAGCTTATAAGGTTCTGACATGATTGCTATGATGGTAACGGAATTAGTAGCCTGCAGTGCAAGCGTCTTATTGGTGCGAGCAAACGCTATTAGCTCGCGATCGTTTATCCGATCAGCCATGTTTAATTTGGAGTTAGAGTGGACGGTAGGAGTAGGGGTCGGCTGCTTGGTACAAATCTTTCTGCCCTGCCTTCCGCTACCATTTTTGTTGAGAAGATACTGCGCACTCGCTCGCCAAATTACGCCTGCTCTGCAGGCTACGCAATTAGTAGCATTGCTGTAAGTATTGTATCGTAAATTGTATTGTCCACTTTGTAAAAATTGTTCTTTGAGACTGGAATTGGGAAAAAGAAAAAAACACTTGAGTTCCGCAAAAAGTGCAATATTTAAAGTAACGAAACGTTACGTTGTAGTTTTATAGCTGGTAACGCAACGCTATCAGTAGTAGTGTAACACACGTATGATAACAAGAAGTATTGTAAGGTACCACAATTATTAGCACTGCTGTAAGTAACCTATGCTGTAAGTTCTGTGTTGTAGATTGTAGTATTTTTTGTCTACATTGTAAACAGTTTCTGTAATCAAAATGAAAAATTGAAAAAAAAAAAAACAGGAATACCATACAGTTGAACTTCCCAGCGAAGAGAAAAGGAAACCATTTTTCAGATCTATGTACTTCGTTCTAGCCAAGAGAAAATATAGTTGGTATTCTCTTGGTTCTAGTAAAACATATGGATATTCATTCATTGATCCCCCAGTGAGACCCATTCTGACTGAGCATAGCATATAATCTATCAGTTAAGAAGCACAGCAGATTTCGTTGCAAGTTTGTTCTCTTTGCTCTTTTTTCCATGACACTGAGAATTTGATCAGAAGATATGTACCAGGAGTTTGGATGGTAGCATGGTAGCATTTTGATTAGACTTGACACGTGACTGTGAAATGGCTGAATAGTTGGTAAAAAATGACTCTACATGTCCCAATCAACTCAGCACAGCAACCAAACTTATTTGAATATATACTGCAACATGCAACTGTTCACCACTAATACTATTCCCCTGCCCCACCCACCCCAAAATGAGCATTCCCAAATTTTATTTTGGATAGCAAGTTGTCCCCGTTTTAGAAGAGCAAATTAGTCAATACCAATTTTAACAACTGTCTAATTTAAGAAAATAAACGACACTTTTTAAAAACATGTTTTGACAGTTCTTCTGTCATCTTCAGTTCTGATTTATACAAAGTTGAATTTAAAGTGTATAACAAAATGCTGACGGGACAAAAAAAACAATAGTAACAGAACAATGTATGCAATTACAAGGAAACCTCTCTGCATTTACCCACAGTTTGCATGAGCACTTGGTCAGTGATAGGACCTCTCACATTTTCAGACCTTTACAAAATTCTCCACAATGTTGCACTCTATGTTCTGCTGAGTGTTTTAGCATCTTGGATCATGCTTCCACAACTTTCCAACTTTCAACAACCAACCAACAAGAAGCTATCCCCATTCAATGGGAGCAACCTACACTTAATCAACAACTTTATCCTGCTAATTTAAAACTTTCCTTGTAATTGCATGTTTTTAAAAAGTGTTGTTTATTTTCTTAACTGTTAATTAATATATCTCCCTCTTCCATCCCATGGTATTTTTTCTTTTCATTTCTTTTCATCACTCTTTTTCTTATTTTCTCTATTTTCTTTTTTTTTTCATTTTCTCTCATCTCTTTTTGTTCTTCTCTGTTTTATTTTCACCCTTTTCTTTTTTCTCTATTTTTCTTTCATTTCCTCTTTTCTTATTTCTCTTTGTTTTTTCTTTCTTTTTCTCTTTTACTTTTATTTTCCCATCTCTCTCTTTTCTTTTTTTCATTTTCTCTTTTGTTTTCAATTTTTCTCTTCTTTTTCTCTCTCTTTTCTTTTTGTGACTTCTTCTTTTTTGTTTTGCTTTATCTGTTATATTTACAATAACATCATACAACCTATGAAGCTCCTACTAGGTATGTTCTGTAATACACTATTGCATGATACTTTTACACTTGTCACTGGAAACCCCAGTCCCAGGGACACACAATCACTAGCCATTTCATGAACAGTTGAGCATGTTCACTATGTAATATTTAGTCAGTGAGTTTTTAGTTTGCACAAGGCATCTTTGATGTCAACTTGATTGATTGTTCTATATCAAATCATTTTTATATATGCATTTGGGTATGTGCAATTTGGCAGTCTTAACTTTTTGAGGTGAGGAGGAGCCATAGGAAAAAGAAACCAGAATAATGCTCTACATACCATACTTAGTGGATAATTTTCCACCAAGCCACCCACCAAATGGAGATTATGCCTCACATTTAAGGACAAAGTCTTTTAAAAATGTGTCTTTGTGAAACTTCAGCATGCCTCAAGTTGCCCCCCCCCCCCTCACCTTGCAGGAAGTAGGTTTGGTGGTTGCCAGTGACAAGTGCATTGCAAAATACTAAAACTGATAGAAGTTTACTCACTATCCTTAACCCTTTAACTCCAAAGATCTCATTAGTAATTCTCTTTACTGTCTTCCAAACAATTCTCATTATGTTAGTTTGGAGAATTTGATATCAGATCAATTAGTAATCCCATAATTGACATTTTTCTTTATTCTCATCACTTGTGTGCATGATGTTGTATGGATGAAATAGGGAGAAATTCTGGCCTGGTCACTCACTGGCCACTCACTGGCCTGGTCACTCATGGGAGTTAAAGGGTTAAAAATAAAGGGAAAATATTTAAATTAATGATAGGTCCACTAGATAATAACGATAATAACAAGGCATAATGTGCAACTACAATGTGTACAAATGATGCATAAGGCCCAATTACACAGGCATGATGCATAAAATGTTCAATTACATTGTCCAGGAACGAGTATGATGTATATTTTGTCCTATTAATGCTGGGGAGATTAAAATCAAAATAAAAGAAATTAAAGATGGAAATTCTAAATACCAAAGGAACCAAACTGAATGGGATTTAATGTAAAAAGTGAATATAATTATTTTTATGTTCAATTTATGCATGTTTGAGCTCTGAATCATGATACAAAGATATTGCAATGATAATGTATATCGAAAACTATGTAAAGGAATTCTCTCCTAAATTTGACTGTCTGGTTATTTTTCAGGGCTTACTGTAGTTGCGAACCGAAACCAAAATTAACTTTTGCAAATTATCTGTGCTGGCAAAGATGCCAGTTTCATTCAGGATAAGATTATAGCAACGAAATAGTTCACGAACGGTTGGCTTTGAGCGGCTGTAAAAAATACCAGTTTTATTCATGATTATCTTTATTAACGAAATAGCCCACGAACGAACGGCTTTAAGGGACTGTAAAATAGCCAGTTTCATCCATGATCATTTTAAGTAACGAAATAGCTAACGCAGGAATGGCTTCGAGCGACTGAAAAAAATACCAGTTTCATTCATGATTATTTTAAGTAACGGCATAGCCCACGAACGAATGGCTTCGAGTGATTGTAAAAATGCCAGTTGGTCGGGTACTTTTGCGATGTCTTTTATTTCTCTAATGACCAAGACAAAATTTGTCAACGAAAAATGTGCTGGATACAAGTAACGGTCTTCCTTTTGCGCGCCAAAATCTTAATTTTCGTTTCACAAGATAGACACTGAAATGAGAAACTCTAACAAACGGTTCGATCTTTCTCAAAATGGTTACAAAAAGGGCTCTCTTTTAAAAAAATATCAATTTTTTTTCGTTTTCGTTTGTTTTTGTCCTTTTATTTACCCTAGTGTTTCACAACGGAATTATCAGTGGCACCAAAGACGCCGAGCCATGTTTTGTTTGATTAAGAAATTAAAACGATGTTCCTACTACTTACGAGTTTTCGACATCTTTATCGTAGTTCATGAAGATTCACTTAAGTTTGGTGACACTTAAAACTTGTAGAAAACGACATTTACGAAAACATGTAGAAAAATCAGTAAAATTCGACTTATAATTTACGACTAATAGCTAAATTTGTTCACTTTCGATCGAAGTTCACAGGCTAAAAAATACCAGTAAAATTAAAAACAACTTACCTAGATTTCGAAGATCTTTATAAGGCCTCTTTGATATACCAAGGAGGCTGGAAAACCAACGAGAGAACGTAGAGAAGGAAATTTTAAGCAAGGAAGTCATCATCAAAGATCTTCTCAAAGAAGCTTGGCAAAACTGAAATACCCGCGCGACTCAAAAGGGAGCCAATCAGAACAAGTTGAGTAGGTCATATGATGATTACGTATTAGGGTGCGGTAAAAGCCCTATCAGATGAACAAACAGTCTTGCTGGTCAGCAGTTCAACTTAACACTGTAAGGAACGTTGAATAAGCTAAATGTCTAGACATGACTCGCAAAGTTTCGCTTGTTGCCTTTTGTTATAGTTATAATCTCTACTGCTCTGTTATCCGAATACTTGCACAAACAAGGTAAAACGGTGATTTTGGTTTTTTAATATTTAATTGTTGTCTCTGTTTTGTGTACATGCTTTTTGTACAGACTGGAGCCAGAAAAGCTGCTATTGAATCAGGTAAGTTTTAGGGAGTATTACAATATAACAATAACAACAACAATAATGATGATGATGATAATGATTATAACAATAGAGAGGATAATAAATATATGTTATTTGCCCGCTGGGAGGTCCACATGATGAAAAACTGTGACCGAGGTCTTGAAAATGCTGCAGCATTTTCAAGGCCGAGGTCACAGTTTTTCACCATACGGACCGACCCTTAGCCGGTAAATAACATATTTATTTTTTTTGAACTTAACGAAATTTATTCCGAAAGAACCCGAATGATTTAGGGCTGTAAAAACGGCAAGATCTTCCATAAACTGAACAGTTTTTGAGCGAGTAAATGGTAGTTAAAATAGAGGTGACGCAAATTAAAGAGAACATTTTCATTTGCGTAATGATAAAAGAGATTTAAAAGGTTTCCAAACAAACTTTGAAACGGTATTATACAAGTATCTGTCACAATCTGACACCCTTCAATTAGAGAGCGCGTAAGAAAAGAAAAAAGCGCATGTCAATTTTTAAAAAACAACGAAACTAGTTTGGCAAAGACTATCACCACAATGTTTTCTTCAAAAACAGTCAATGATCCTACGGAGAGTATTATTCATTCTCATCGACGATTAATTTATGTACGAAGATTTACCTTTGTTCATTAAGTAATCGGCGAGGAAAGTAATTGTAAGTAAATTCAAATTTTTTGTTTGAAGTTGTGAGAGTTTGCTCGTTTGTTTGCTGCAATGGCGTGTGAAAATCTGGTCTTTCCTTCGCAAAAACTAAATTCAGATGATATACTCCAACGAGACACAAGGGGATTTCATGCGGTCTTTTCTCATTTAATTCCTTAAGTTTCTGTTGTGCAATTTACGATACAAATGTCCAAATTGAACGGACTTGAAAAGACTCACCGAGAGCGTATATTTGTTGCAGAACTGAAATTAAAACTTCGCTCGCCTTTTCACTACGAACAAATTGTTTGAGAAAATTCAGATATTAAATGAATGAAAGTTCCATCGATTAGTTCAACTGTAGCCAAATATCGTTTTAACTCTCTAGGTACTTTTTGCGAACGATTAAAATTAATTGCAGACGGTTTTTAGGCCGCCTGTCAACCGGCGTAATGACATTATTGCTTACAAGAAAAAGTCATTCTGAAACGAAAATTTTTCAGTCGACCAAAGTGACTTGAGAGAGAGAAAAGAGAGGATTAATAAGTCATTTATCGGCTTGAGGTAGTGACCGACTTCTTTGCTTTAAAATACTGCCCAGCCGGTAAAACGAGATATATTTATGAAAAATAGCAACGAATGAAGGGATGTCCTCGGCGACTCACGAAAGCGTTACCGTGGCACGTGGGCAGAGATAGGAAAATACTGACCGGGTAAAGAACCGATCAGATTGCAGGATTCGTTACCGTGCCCTCTGAAAAAAAAATAAAGGAAAATACTGACCGGGTAAAGAACCAATCAGATTGCAGGATTCGTTACCGTGCCCTCTTAAAAAAAAAAGATAATAATAGTAATTCCATCTTTATTGTCATCTTTTGAGTAAAAAACACACAATCTAATATCATTGTAGAGACATTTGTAATAATGATAGTAATAATAGTAATTATAATGATAATAATGATGCTAGTGATAATTATAATATAATTCCACGAAAAAAAGTTATTTAACATAAGATTACCTTAACTTCCCACTTATTACAATTATTTAGTCTCCATTACACAAACCAAATAAATTTATTTAGGGACGCCTGCCGAGAACCAACCCGAGGCATGTATTGCCCGAGGTATACATACATACATACATACATTCGCAATTGCAACTGGTATACCATATACAATCCTGATATACAGTCAATTCCTTACAAATTCAAAAATAGGTATACATTGCTAGCATGCAAACCTCACCAAGTTGGGATTAACAGAAATGGGCAACCGCTTACAAGGACATTACTACAGCTATACGGAGGCCAAAAAAAACCTCCCAGAGAAAATCCCTTTGGGGAAAAAATATCACAGGAAATCTGGGTTGGAACCATGGCCCAAACTCAGAGCAGTTGGCAACCTGTCCTAAGAGACTTCACAGTTAAACAAAATAAGTTTTCAAACTAAAATAAATTTGTCATCAGCCATAGGTGGACGGTTGGTTTTGAGGCCTAGATGGTCATCACGTGCTACACCCTCCTTTATATACCACTGCATCATTACCCATGATGCTCGGGTCTAAAGCCCAGGCCTTGTCGTATCTCGTGCTGAAAAAATGTTAATTTCTGCCTCATTCGCAGACTCAATCGTCAGAAATACCATTTTTTTATTTAGTGATTTTGCAAGAGAAAACCGTCAATAAAACCCTCTTTCTTGAAGACAAATCTTCCCGTGTGTTTCTATGAAACAGTAAACCGCCATATGTTAACTCTTGTTTTGACTGACGAGATTTTCACTTATAACTGCAAACCTTCACTTTTGTAGCATTCACAATCGCCGATTTTTTCGCGCACCATCAGCAAACTTGGAAGAAGGGTAACAACTCAGTGAAACCAAGCATGCGATGATAACGAGGCCCAAATATCGCCAATTTGATCACTTCTCCCAGTTCGTTCTATCTTCAAACGTTTCGCAAACTGTGTTAGGTGGATCATTCCCGCGCTAACTTGGCCGATGTCCTCTTTTGAGTTATTTCTGATTTCTTTTACACACCCCGGATCCTCGCCCTCGTAACCATCGTTTATCGCAACCCCTTCAAGGGGATGTGTACATTTTTATGAAGTGCACGCCAGTTTGAGCCGATGTAAAAAATGGCGCAAACCATTTGATCTTAGCTCAATCAACCAATGACTTTATTTGTGGTTTTGATAGTCATCTGCTCCTCAGTGAGCGTGTATAACTGCGTATTATGTAATGAGTTTCTGATTTAATACATTCCCAAATTGACATCCAAAACAGCTTAGGGGTAAGAGCCGCAAGTGAGGAGACGCTTCAACGGTGCATGGACAGAAAAGATATTTTTCAGTGTTTGATCCCGCTTTTTGAATATTCTGGTCAAAGACTCCTTGACGTCAGAAAAAAAAAATTAAAGCGAGGAAAACAGAAAAAAAATTAAAAGCAAAACAACGACAAAAGAAACAAAAACACATTAGTAATTGAAAACAACAAACCACTTTAAACTGTCAGCTCAAAGAAGCTGTTAAACTACTTGGTTACAATAATGATATTCAGAGATTAACAATTCAACAAACAACAACTGATATATCGGACAGGGAACAACCAAGTCTAACGTTATCAAAGTTCTTTCCTGTATGTCGTTGAGACGAGACCACGAGCTGTCCAACTTGCTTTTATAAAGTTTCAGATCAGTGTCGTAATTGAGCAACGGCTCACCGACCCCTCCCCTAACCCAACTTTAACCGTTACTTGCTATCAGTTGACTTTTTTTGTGTTTGGGGAGGGGTAGGTGCTCAGTTGGTCAGATAATAACAGAGATGATATACTTTTTCACATCAAATAATTTCACTGACATAAAAATTTTAGGTCCACCTGTTATATTCAAAATGTACAAACCGTTCTTAAAAGACGTTATTGATTCAGGTTAGAGGAAGACGATTGTGCGAATAAAGACAAAATGTAAGTGAGTAAAGAGGCCTACCTTATAGTGGCTGAGCCAATTTTCTGCCCAACATGAGTTCAACTGTAAAGTAGAATTTTCCGATTACGAATAAAGAGAGAAGCTTAGAATTTCCAATCATAAAATTTGCATTCTTAGTTGTTTTTGGGGAATTTACCATGTCTTTGAAGCCTCTTTAATCGAATTGTGGTGACCCAACAAACCTCGACGAGTTTTGTAGTCTAAAGCACGGAAGATCGGTTCTTGTATCGAAATAATGTCAAGAGCCCAATTGAAACAATAAATGTAGAGGTGACAGCTTAATTTGTTCTCCAAAATTAGAGAAAATATCTCCAGCATGGATATTATCGAAAGTATTAAATTCCTTCCAGTGGCCTTCTCGGAATAAATTTATCTCGTAATTTAACACTGGTCAAGGTCAGTGAGGAACCCACTGTCTTGTGTCTTTCACAGCCATTACGAATCCAATCGATTTCGTTGAGGAGGAGCGGGGAGGAGTGTGGGCTCATTCCCTGACCAGCGGCCTATTCAGCGTCTATTAATCTCGTCATTTAACACAGTAACAACATCGTAGCGGTCAATGCCAATGAAGAAGTCTCTCAGAAAAGTTAAAGGCTTGTTCATTGTTTCAAATACGTTAAGGACGTGTTGCGTTGGTGATTCGTGGTTACGGTTTCCCAGGAATTGTATATCTGAGCAAGAAGCTCCTAAACTTTCAGCCAGACACCTCCAGTTTCCGGGCTTGGACTCGATGTCTAGCAGCTTCATTAATGTCCTACGGACAGCTTCTGGAATCTTTTTTTCTTTACGAGTACGTTGCCGTGGCCAAATTCCGTATTTAAAAGGATGGCGACCATTTTCCTTCGAAAAAGAATGAGATCATTGAGGATCTCAAAGAATGTTGATTCAAAGGAGGAAGGTTTATGCTAATATTGGCTAACATCAAACTTTGAAATCCCTTCAAGATTGTCCTTGTAACTCTTTTCTTAACAATTTACAGCCCTAAAAAGCTGCTTAGACCTGATCCCCCATGAAATATGCATAGGGAACAAACGATTGGAGAGGCAAAAGTGGCCATCCTCAACAAATTTAAGTGCGTAATCTTTTTCTTTTAAATCAGACAAAAAAAACTTAATAAAAGGGCTTAGTTGAGGGGGAAATCATGAATAAGTGCCCACTTACCTTCATTAAGATGTGGAATCTCTTCATATATTCTTCCCAATGAGCGAAGTCATCTTCACTTTCTTCGTTTTCGTCTGCAATGCAAGGAAAAACCACGTTCTAGCTCCCGAAAAGAATCTGAATAGATGTGAATTCTATCCAAAAAATATTAGTGCTAATTAGAACGCACATTGCTTTAACATTCTCTCCCGGCAACCTACGGACAATTGACTGTCGTCCGTGCTTGGGTGGCGGGGAATTTGAACCTTGCTTCGGTGGGGTGGGGTATTTGAACCGGAGGTGTAAAGTCTTTCCAGCGTAATACACGTGTATTAATAGAGGATTTTAAAGGTAAAGGTGGATCCGCTTTCGTGAGCAAATGGCTTAGATAGACGATTTTTATTTCGTAGAATGATGCTTACAAGCAGAAAACCCAACAGCAGCACCAAAAACCAATACGTGACTTCACTTAAGTCTACTGCATTCGCTGATCACACAAATTGCTCACTATTGAGTAGGGCATTTAAACACAATTTTGGTGGGAATTTGGACGAAACAACCTTCAAAAGTTCAAATACCCGGGAGATTGATGTTGAAGCTTTGCATGGATCCACGCATGGGTCTCATATTCAAAAACGAGATAAAACAGCAGCAATCACTGAACGTGTTTGGGATATAAGATACCTGTTTTACACTGTCGTATATGAAATATCTCAGGGGCGGATCCGGAAATATTTGTTGAGGAGAGTCCAAACTTTTATTTAGAAAACATTAATTTCTTTTACTTAGGACCCAATAAATTCCTCGATAACCTAGGCGATATTTCAAGAAAGATGAATTTTGATACCTCGTGTTAAGAATTAATAAGTGGTCCTGCCGTTGAAAGATTTTTGGTTCCAGACAAGTGGTTAAAACTGACCGAAAGCAGATCCCCCCTCCCGTCCCCTTCCGCCCCTTGAATCCACCACCAGCGGATGCGAAGTTTGGGGCACGAACGAAGAATTAAAAGCCTTAGTCCACGGACCAGGTTCAATGGTCCATTTTGAGGCTAAGGGTGACCTTGTTACTGGGATACCTGTGGTAGCCCAGTCATAAAATGCCTTTGTTTTTTTGTCGTCTTTTTTTTTGTTTTTGTTTTTTTTCCTCCGCCACAAAATGGAAAAATTGCGCAATAGTACCCAGAGGTCATTGGGCCCTCAACACCTTGATCACGCATGCTATCTTGATGATGATTGACGTTGTCATGCACGAACAGGGCCGGGTCACATGACAAACACGAGATTTTTGCCCATAAAACTATTTTGTCGATTGTCAGTCGTTTTGTATTTTAACGTAATTGGATTACGATCATCTGGAGCATTATGGGGCAAACGCTCAAAATACTTATAGACGCATACACAAGTCGTATTGTTCGCGGCCAATCCACACAAAAATATGTTATTGAGCGGTAATTTTGGATCGGACAGAATCGCGAACGCTTGAAAGCCATGAAAGCATTGAATGCCTTGTATGTCTTGTATGCCAATGTCTTAGTTGAAAACGTATACTCGTTGTAAAAAGCAAAATCTGAAATCTGAAACCAAACTGCATATATTCTATGCAATCTATTGAACAACACTACTATCGTGAGACTGAAGAACAAAATTCAAATGGATGTAAACTGGAAGAAAGACGCCATGTTAGATTCATTTGATGCCAGGGAACGTAGCTACGATAACAGTGCGAATGGTATTAATTTCACGATCAGAAAGGTGAATCTTATGTTTGTATTCATTGTAGTTGTATGGATATTCTTTTTTAATAAATACATGATCCAAAATCCTGTGTTTTTTGTGTATAATGTTATTATGTCAAGTATTGTTTATGCAATTGTCTTGTCACAGGCGACCCAAGGTCACGTTTCGAGAAAAAGCCAACGATTAATTCATAAATGCGTCACGCGTTGTGTGACTCGGTGTTAAGTTACGAGAGGAACTGCACGTTATAAGGAATAGTACAGGGAACGAAGTATGGTCGATTTACAACGATACATATTTCGAAATATGAACATTTTTCTCGTAAAATCAATAAAACTTACTCATACCCTGTGTATCCGTTGTATTTTCTGGCGATTTCTGCCGTTTTAAGCTTGCTTTACCATCGCTGTTGTTCACATCATCTACTTTTATTACGTTGATAAAATCTGTACAGACATCACACCAACCAACTCGCGCGCAAAGTAAGAAGACTATATTGAAGGCTTGAAATAATATTGCGATCGATTTTCATCAAGAAATGGGCCAGGAATATTCCACAATAGTGCAAATCAAGCGTGAAGGCGGATTGCAGAAAAGCGATTGCGTGACGCTCGGTAAGCTGTAAGATGACATGTTATTATATACCAGACGTAAAAGCTCTTCAGATTCTTAGTCTGCATTTTGTACCCACTCTGCAGTATGCAGTCTATATTTTGTATCCGGTCTGCAGTCTGCTGTCTGCATTTTGTACTAACAGGTATCCGTGGCACCAATACAGTTTATTTTTGGTTACATTTATTCGCAAAACACACATAATCTCCCACAAAATACCTGTGAGTAAGGTAATTCGACATTTTCGTTCTTTCCCACAATAATATTCTTCTCTCCTTTTGTAAGAATGTAGACATCACTCACAATGTTTCAAGTAATCCACCTACCCTACAAAAAAAGGAACTCTTGCACGCATAGCATGCCTATGTTTTGAAATAGGTATATGCCCCTGGCCAGACTTGAGCGCACTATTTCAGTATACTAGTCCGACACCCGTAGTATCACTACACTTGATTCCAAGGATCCAGTACCATCCAGGTATCCCAGTTACCCTGCTCACAGGGTCTGGTTTTTTTTTTTTTTTCCTCCGCCACAAAATGGAAAAATTGTGCAATAGTACCCAGAGGTCATTGGGCCCTCAACACCATGACAACTAACTGTGATCCAATGAGGTGTTCACATACTGATCACGCGTGTTATCCCTCAACACCATGACAACTAACTGTGATCCAATGAGGTGTTCACATGCTGATCACGCGTGTTATCTTGATGATGATTGACGTTGTCATGCACAGACAGGGCCGGGTCACATGACGAACACGAGATTTTGCTTATAAAATTCTTTGGTCAGTTATTTTGTATTTCAACGTATTTGGATTGCGATCTCCTGGAGCATTATAGCGCAAACGCGCAAAATACTTACAGACGCATATACAAGTCGTATTAATCGCGGCTAATCCACACTGAAAGATGTTATTGAGCGGTAATTTTGGAACGGATTGAGTCGCGAACGCTTGAAAGCCATGAAATCCTTGAATGCCTTGTATGCTAAGTATGCCAATGTCTTAGTTGAAAAACGTTCACTTGTTGTAAAAAGCAAAATCTGAAATCTGAAACCAAACTGCATATACTCTATGCAATCTATTGAACAACGCTACTACCGTGAGACTGAAGAACATAACTATAAGGGATGCAAACTGCTTGTGAAGAAAGACGACATGTTGGATTCACTTGATGGCAAGGAACGTAGCTACGATAACAGTACGAATGGTGTTAATTTCACGATCAGAAAGGTGAATCTTATGTTTGTTTTCATTGTAGTTGTATGGATATTCTTTTTTAATAAATACGTGATCCAAAACCCTGTGTTTTTTTGTGTATGATGTTGTTATGTTAAATATTGTTTACGCAATTGTCTTGTCACAAGCGGCCCAAGCTCACGTCTCGAGAAAAAGCCAACGATTAATTCATGAATGCGTCACGCGTTGTGTGACTCGTTGTTAAGTTACGAGGAGAACTGCACGTTATAAGGAATAGTACAGGGAACGAAGTATGATCGATTTACAACGATACATATTTCGAAATATGAACATTTTTCTCGTAAAATCAATAAAACTTACTCATACCCTGTGTATCCGTTGTATTTTCTGGCGATTTCTGCCGTTTTAAGCTCGCTTTACCATCACTGTTGTTCACATCATCTACTTTTATTACGTTGATAAAATCTGTACAGACATCACACCAACCAACTCGCGCGCAAAGTAGGAAGACTATTTTGAAGGCTTGAAATAATATTGCGATCGATTTTCATCAAGAAATGGGCCAGGAATATCCCACAATGGTGCAAATAATCGTGAAGGCGGATCGCAGAAAAGCGATTGCGTGACGCTCGGTAAGCTGTAAGATGACATGTTATTATATACCAGACGTAAAAACTCTTCACATTCTTAGTCTGCATTTTGTACTTACTCTGCAGTCTGCAGTGTATATTTTGTATCCGGTCTGCAGTCTGCTGTCTGCATTTTGTACTAACAGGTATCCGTGGCACCAATACAGTTTATTTTTGGTTACATTTATTCGCAAAACACACATAATCTCCCACAAAATACCTGTGAGTGAGGTAATTCGACATTTTCGTTCTTTCCCACAATAATATTCTTCTCTCCTTTTGTAAGAATGTAGACATCACTCACAATGTTTCAAGTAATCCACCCACCCTACAAAAAAGGAACTCTTGCACGCATAGCATGCCTATGTTTTGAAATAGGTATATGCCCTTGGCCAGACTTGAGCGCACTATTTCAGTATACTAGTCCGACACCCGTAGCATCACTATACTTGATTCCAAGGATCCAGTACCATCCAGGTATCCCAGTTACCCTGCTCACAGGGTCTAGTTATGATACAAACCTTGCTGCTTTTCAAATGTAAATTACTTTGTTATCATGTTAAATAGATACGGTCTCTATCACAACAAGGTTACCTTCAGCCTCACTCCAAATCAAAGGCTTGGCAACTAATTACACAACTGTAAAAGGGCCAATCGTGCGTTGAACTTATCAAAGAAAGCTCACACTCATAATTTTTGTGGCCATTGCCTCCTACAGGGAGCGAAGCCACATATGTCGTCGAAATGTAGGAGTGAGTGAGTGTATCAATGGAATGCTTTGAAGTATCCTCGTAGTTCGACATTCGCACCAGAGATTATAAGCGCAACTTACACTTAAGAAAGAGGGATGTCTTAATCCTTTAACTCGCCAGATCTCATAAATAATTATTCTAACAGGCTGCCATACAGTTCTTGTGATGTTAGTTTTGAGAATTTGGTATTTGATCAACTTATAATCCCCTAATTGATATTTTTCTTTATTCTCACCACTTATCTGCCTGCTATTGTATTGATATTGTAAGGAGAAATTCTGTCTTGGTCACTCATGGGAGTTAAAGGGTGCCTAAAAACTCAGGCAAATTTTTTTTCACTTCTTACCATAACGTTATAGATGACGATAAACATCCCATTCATTTCACGACGGCCTCTCACCGACACGTGATTAAAAAACTGTATCGTAGATTGTATTAGTACTTTATTGTTAGTATTTTATTTTCTACTTTGTAAATATTTTCTGTAATCGGAATTGAGAAATTTAAGCAAAATCTTAGGAGAGAAAATTAGGATATTGAGCTATGGAAGTAATGAATAAGAAAACGTATGCTGAGCAAGCACTAATAAACTACTAGCACTAGAAATGTAGAGGTAAATTTTATCACATGTAAATGTGTTTCACCATAGTTGTAATCATTTTCACTATTAATTATTAGAGCCCACTAGCTGTACTGGCCTATTTCATTACACCATCATAAGTTTTTCAGTTCAGTCGTTATTCAACATAGGATGTTGCATAGGATGTTTCTTGATTAATTACCTGGAAGGGAGGGGGAAAGAGATTTTTTGGGGGGAAGTCATAAAGATTGGAGTATTTTAATTTTAAACCTTCAAACCTGAATGCACCAAAATAAGGTACAGTACAGTCAATCCAGGTCAAGGACAGTGGTGAATGATTTCTAAGGGTAATCATGTCAAGTTTGCACCCCTTGTGTTGCTTGCCGATTTTTATATTTTAACACCTTTCGTAATATATTATCAGTTCCACTTACTGTCGTGACCATATATTTTTTTTCGTTTTATGTGTAATAAAACAATTAGATTCGGTTTTGGTGACACCCAGAAAAATCAAGGTCTCAGCTATTTAACCACTTACTACATTGAAAATAACCCATTTTGGCGAGTTATCCATTTCTAGGTTTACTGCGAACATAAGGGCTTTTCTTATATAAGCAGTAAACCTATAAATGGATAACTTGCCAAAATGGTTTCTATTCAACATAGTAAGCGGTCAGATAGCAAGCAATGCACTGTGGAAGTAAGATGAGGTATTTTTATTGAGAATTTGACCATATTTTTTAATCCTCAGAGCAGTTGTAAATATTCCCAAACAAACTCTTATAATTTCGCTATGACTCTAATTTTTCAAGATGATCATCTTACAGCTGGAGCTTGGGCTGCCTGTGAGTGAGTATGCATGACCTGACCCCTGATGCAATACCAATTCAGACAAATATGCTTAACTGTTAATTCATATATCTCCCTTTTCCATCCTATGTTCCTTTTTCTCTATCTTTTCTTTTCCTTCATTTCATTTTCTCCTTTTTTTCACTTTCATTTCTTTTAACCTCTCATTATCTTATTTTCCTTCTTTTTTCATTTTTTCTCACCTCTTTTTACTCCTCTATATCTTATTTTCACTCTTTTTTTTTCTATTTTTCTATAATTTTCTCTATTCTTGTTTCTCTGTTTTTTTCATTTTCTCTTTTACTTTTGTTTTCCCTTCTCTCTCTTTTCTTTTTTTTTTTTCATTTTCTCTTTTGCTTTCAATTTTTTTCTTCTCTTTCTCTCTTTTTTCTTTTTTTTTCTTTTTTTTTTCTGTGTCTTCTTCTTTTTTGTTTTGTTTTATCTGTTATATTTACAATAACATCATATAACTTATGAAGTTCACAACAGGCATAATGTTCTATAATTTATTATTGCATGATACTTTTACACTAGTCACTGGAAACCCTGGTCAGCCCAGAGACACATAAGTATTTGCCATTTCACGAACAATCAAGCATGTTCGCTATGTAATATTTAGTCAGTGAGTTTTTTGTTTGCACAAGGCATCTTTGATGTCAACTTGTTTGATTGTTCTATAGCAATATCAATTCACTTGCATTCATATATTTGGACATATGCAATTTGGCACTCTAAAGTTTTGAGGAGGTAAGGACAAGCTATGAGAAAAAGAAACCACAATGTTCTACATACCATACACAGTGGATACTTCACCAAGCCAATCACCAAATGGGGATTATGCCCCACATTTTGAGACAAAATCTTTACAAAATTGTGTCTTTCTGAGACTTCAGCATGCCTCATGTTGCTCCCCCCCCCCCCCTCCACTCACCTTGCAGGAAGTTGGTTTGGTGGTTGCCAGTGACATGTGCATTGCAAAATAATAAAACTGATAGAAGTTTACTCACTATCTTTAACATTAAGGGAGAATATTCAAATTAATGATAGGTCCAAATGTAAATATATGAAAATCATATATGTGAACTGTGGATAAAGAAATGAATATGGAAGCGATCTTCACAGTTATAAACACTGCATGAGCAGTAGTGGAAATAAGGCCTAAAAAAATTCAGGCTGTACGGATTTGAACCAATGACCTCTGCGATACCGGTGAAGCGCTCTACCAACTGAACTAACGAGCCAACTGGGAGCTGGTCATCATGTTGGTCCTAAATAAACCCGTGAAGTGATAAATAACTGACTGTAAATATTTAAAAATCATGTATAATGATAGGTCCATCAGATAACAACAATCGTTGATGAATTAAAACGATGTTCTTACCGCTAACGAGGCTTCGACTACTGTAACTTAGTTCATTAAGATTCACCCAAGTTAGATGACGCGTAAAACACGTAGAAAACGACGGTGTAACTCGGAAAAGATCTACTTAAAATAATTTACGACTGATAGGTAAACTTGTTCACTTTCCATTGAAGTTTACAGGCTAAAAAATATAAGTAAAATTAAAAATAACTTACCAAGATTTCCAAGATCTTTGTAAGGCCTCTTTAATATACCAAAGAGTGTGGAGATCCAACGAAAGAATCTCATATAGAAAGGAATTTTATGGGAAGAATTCATCCTAAAAGATCTTCACAGTAGAGGGGACTTTGAGCCGGACAAAATTTTGCGAAATGCTCAAGCAACCCTAAAGGGAGCCAATCAAGGCAAGTCGAGTAGGTCACATGATGTTGCGGAAACCGTATCAGATGAACAAACAGTCTTGCTAGTCAGCAGTTTAACTTGAAATTGTAAGGAACGTTGAATAAGCTAGATGTTTAAACATGACTCGCGAAATTTCGCTTGTTGTCTTTTGTCATAGTTTTATTCTCTATTGCTCTGTTATCCGAATACTTGCACAAACAAGGTAAAACGGTGATTTGGATTTTCTTATATTTATTTGTAGTCACTTTTTATGTACATTCTCTTTGCACAGGCTGGAGCCAGAAAAGCCTCTATTGAATCAGGTAAGTTTTGGGGAATACTACAATATAATAATAACAATAATGATAATAACAATAATACTAATGATAAAAATAATAAAAATAATAATAATGATGATGATGATAATGATAATAACAACAGAGATGATAATAATAGAAATTCCATCTTTATTGTCATTTATTGAGTAAAATACATAATCTAATATTGTAATCTATAATTATTATTATAACCTAAACTTATATAATAATATTATTAATAATGATTGTAATAAAAGTAATTATAATGATAATAATGATGCTAGTGATAATTAAAAAATAATTCCACAAAAAGTTATTTAACATAAGATTACCTTACCTCCCCACTTGTTACAGTTTTTTTATCTGATGATTTGCAATGCAAAACATTGGAGGAGACCTAATGCACTTTTAAAAAGAACCCCTGGTACCTATAGCAAGAAAACTTCTCAAACCCCTAGTCTTGAGGGAAATTTGTGCTATTTTAGAGAGAATACAAATATATTTTCAAACACAAGAAAAAATTTATCTTTTACCAAATGCATTCCTTTCTTAAAATCATACTGCTATGTGCTCAATCAATTCCGACTGTGCTTTCCATAAAAATTCCAAGCTGAATAACGAATCCCCAAGTACAAGGGCCAGTTAAAAATGCTAAATTACGTTCTTGCAAAATTCCCAAACTTTTTGAGATAATAAATTGATCCTTTCTCCTCAATGATATTGTCTGCGACTGTGTTCTATTTTTCAGGTTCTACATCATAGAGAGACAGTCTTGTACCACTTAGTGCAACTGAAACCAAGCAAAAGTTATGAGTTGCGAGTGTCATACCCTTCTACGGTACTATACTTTGAATTTTGTTTTATGTGAGGTTAATGGTGGATTTGTGGTGAGTGTCAGACTTCTGATCACAAGATCCAGCTCCAAGCCGCAGATGAGTCAAAGTTTTTGTTTATGAGCAGGACATTTAATGACCACATTACCTCTCGTTAACCATGAGTATAAATAAGTATCACAAATCTCTAAGGGTAACCAATTGAAATGTGAGAGGGGCTTAACACTGCAATGGACTTGCATTCCATTTAGGGGGGATTGTGGAAATTTTAGTAATATTCCTAGTCTTCATATCACTGAAACCAGGTTAAACTTCAGTAGTAATGGTGTCTAGTTTGTAGGCTAAATCAGTGTTTTCTATCGTTGATTGCTAAAATCTAAAAAGAAATAGCAATCCAAACTTTAAACTGTCTGTTATTCGCATTTCTTTTCTATTTTTCACACTTGACATATACTCTCTCCCTCCCCATATTTTTTAAGTCCTTGTTGGCCTTTTGAGGAACTTTCTCTTTAAGGGGAGTTTCATTAAAGAGTGAAAAATGGACTTACATTTACCACCTTACTATTTACAGTGTATCAACAGCAGCTTCACAAACTTCCCACGACTGCTACATTGTTAGTTCATCATTCATCATCATGATGATTTTATTCTACCCTTTACTCCCCCACTCCTCCCATCCCAAAAAATTGTGCTTTTCTGAAAGTAACAGAAGCGTTTAACAATGAAAGTCTGAGCACGTTGAATCGCGTTCAAGCAATAGCCATCCGTGTTACAACAAAAAATTCTCGAAAACATAGCTCATCCCCTAGAGGCGCTAGCAGTGTGCACTCTTTGAAAAGAGTGCAGGAAAGTTTTAGCGGAGAACTGACGAAGGGTTTTCAGACTTCTCTTTGGCAAAGAAGAGCGCAGGCATATAATCGCGTCTGGTTGTCAAATAAACCGGGCCATCTACGACGTCATGTCAATAATAGGTAAAAGTGGGGAGCTGCTCTCGCTATTGCCTTGATCGGCGAGGGAAAGGATACAATAAATCCACTGCATGACTCCAGAGTCGCCGAAATTCTTTGTAGACTTGACATGGAGCAGTTTTCCGTCCAGCCATTGACACTTGGTCAACAAGATGAAAAAGACAACCACCTTAAAATACCACAGGGTACTGCTGCAGACTCACGAGGTCGCATCATTGTTGGCGGCGAACGGGATTGCGATGTTAAAGTTTACGATCGTTTTGGCAAGTTCCAGTACTCATTTCCGTGTCCTCCGAGTGGTGAACCCAACACAGTCTCAAGCATTGCCAATGTAGCTACTGATGTCAGTGACAACGCCTATATCTTGATTAAGTTGGAGAAGTCAATGATGGCATACTACCAAGTATATGTGTTTACGAAGCAGTCTGTGTCACAATGCTTTTCTCTCAAAGAAAACACTTTTTGCCGATTTTTCCGGAAACCACCATCAAACTTAGAGGAAGGGCGACAACTGAAATCAAGCATGCGATGATAACGGGGCCCAGATATCGCCAAATTGATCGCTTCACCCGGTTCGATCTATCTTCCAGCGTTTCGAAAATTGTGTTCTATGGATCAACTCCCGCGCCAACTTGGCCGATGTCCTCTTTTGAGTTATTTCTGATTTCTTTTACATGCCCCGGATTCTCGCCCTCGAAACCTTCGTTTATCGTAACCTTTGCGAGGGGATGAGTGCATCTTGATGAAGAGAGCGCCAGTTTGAGCCGCTGTAAAAACTGCGTAAACCTTCTAATCTTAACTTAATTAATCAATGAACTTATTTGTGGTTTTGATAGTCATCTGCTCCGCAGTGAGCGTGTATAAATGCGTATTTGTAATGAGTTTCTGATGTGATGCATTCCCAAATTGGCATCCTTAACAGCTTGGGGGCAAGAGCCGCAAGTGAGGAGAGGCTTCAACGGTGCATGGACAGAAAAGACATTTCTCTATGTTTGATTCCGCTTTTTGAGTATTTTGATCAAAGACTCAAAAAAAAAATAAAAACAAGGAAAAAATAAAAAAATAAAAGCAAAACAACAACAACAAAAGCAGCAAAAAAAAAGCCTCAGTAATTAACAACAATAAACCACTTTAAACTGTCAGCTCAAAGAAGCTGTTAGTTACTCGCTTATAATGATGATATTCAGAAATTAACAATTCAACAAAAAGCAACTGATTTATCGGACAAAGAACAATCAAGTCTAACGCTAACAAGTTCTTCCCTGTATTTCGTTGAGACAAGACCACGAGCTGTCCAACTTGCTTGAACAGAGTATTAGATCAGTGTCAGTATCTGAGCAACGGCTTACCCACCCCTCCCCTTACCCGTACTTGTTATCAGTGGGCTGTTTTTGTGCTAGGGGAGAGGTAGGTGTTAAGCTGGTCAGATACTAACATAGATCCATATACGTTTCCACATCAAATAATTTCACTTACATAAACATTTTAGGTCCACTTATATTCAACTATAACCCGTAATATGCAAAATGTACAAACCGTTCTTAAAATACGTTATTGATTAAGATTAGAGGAAGGGGACTTTTCAATCATAAATTTGCATTCTTAGTTGTTTTTGGGGAATTTACCATGTCTTTGACGCCTCTTTGATCGATCGACTCGTGGTGACCCAACAAACGGAAGATCGGTTTTCGTATCATAAAATGTCAGTTAAAACTACTAAAAATGTAGGGGTGACACTTAAATTTTTTCTCCAAAATAATGGAAAACATCTGCAGCATGAATATAACCGAATGCATTATATTCCGCCAGTTTTATAAATCCCTAGCTTTGCATGGTAAGTTGTTGCTATACTCACTGTAATCAATTACGATCTATATACTGTCTGGATACACTGAAAAAATTAAGGAGTTCTTACACCAATCACATTCGAGGGAACTGCAACGATTTCAATTAACGGCAAAATTTGTCGCCACAATAAACACCCACACTCCTAGTAAAGTTCAAAATGGATTTATTTTTACTCCCTGCCTCTCTCATTCTGCTGCTATACTTATTGCGTATAAAAAATAAATTCCTTTCATAGCAGCATATTTGTTATAAGCAATAATGCAATAGTTGGCACAAAAACTAATGTGGCTTTTCTATATTTTTTGAAATACTAAAGCGAAAGAACTTGAATTAATCGAAAATTGATTATTAACACGAAAATGGATTTATTTGTATTCCCTGCTTCTCTTATTCTGCTGCTATCTTTATTCCGTATCAAAAAGAAAACCTTTCGCAACAGCATATTTGTAATAAGCAATAATGTAATAGCTGGCAATTCAAAAACTACTGTTTCTTTTGTATACTCTTTGCAATACTAGAGCGAAACAGCTTGAATAACTCGAAAACTGGTAACATGAAAGTTTTATGCGTACATATGTTCCAAACAAACACACGGAAAAATCACTAAATTTTCCCGTAACAACGCTAACGTCATCAAGATACGATGACAATCAGGAATATATATCTCTTATGAAGAGAGCAATGTGAGGACTGCACTGAGTGTTAAGTTAATACTGTCCTATGTCTTTTACATCCACTGCGGATCCAAGCTCGATTTCTCTGTGGAGCGGGGTGGGCGTGGTCTCATTCCTTAAACAGTTGCCCTGACCCGTGGCCTATTTGGCTTCTATTAATCTCGTCATTTAATACAGTTACTACATCGTGGCGGTCAAGGTCAATGAAGATGTCTCTCAGAAAAGTTAAAGGCTTGTTCATTGTTTCGAATACGTTGAGGACGTGTTGCGTTGGTGACTCATGGTTGCGGCTCTCCAGAAATTGCACATCTGTGTAAGACGCTCCTAAACGTTCAGCCAGATACCTCCAGTTTCCGGGCTTTGACTCGATGTCCAGCAGCTTCATTAATGTCCTACGGACAGCTTCTGGAATCTTTTTTCCTTTATGAGTGCGTTGCCGTGGCGGAATTCCGTATTGAAAAGGATACCAGCCATTTTCCTTTAAAAAAAGAAAGAAACCATTGAGGATCTTAAAGAATGTTGATTCAAAGGTGGAAGGCGTATGATAATATCGTAATATGCAATCCCCTCAAGATTTTCTCGGTAACTGTTTTCTTAACGATTTACAGCCCTAAACAGCTGGTTAGACCTGATCACTCATGAAATATGCGCAGGGAATACACTATTGGAGAGGTAAAAGTGCCATCCTCGATAAATTCAAGTGCATGGTCTTTTTTTAAATAAACCAAAAAAATTAATTAAAGGGTTTCGTTGAACTGGAAATCATGAATTAGTGCCCACTAACCTTCATTAAGATGTGGAATCTCTTCATATATTCTTCCCAATGAGCGCAGTCATCTTCACTATCTTCGCTTTCGTCTACAATGAAGGGAAAACCGCGTTTTAGCTCTCGTCGGGTTTTTTCGGGGAGCAAAAACGCGAAAGCCTAAACTTGTGGTGTAAAACGAGCATCAAGGGGGCGAAAAGAAGCTGGATAGATGTGAATTCTATCTAAAAAAATTAATACTAATTAGAACTCATAATGCTTTAACATACGCCCCCGGGCAACCTAGAGACATTTGACTGTCGTCCGTGCCCGAGCGATAGAGAATTTGAACCTTGCCTCGGTGGGGTGGGGGATAGGTGTTGAAGCTTCGAACAAATCTACGCGTAGGTCTTAATTACATTACTTTAGCCTCAATAAGATCCTCGATAAGCTAGGCGATATTTCAAGATAGATCAATTCTGATACCTTGTGTTGAGCATTAATTAGTGGTCCTGCCGTTGAAAGAAAAGTAGTTAAGACCTACAGGCCTCACGGCGGGGAAGGGGGGGTAGATCCCCCTTCTCCTTCCGCCCCTTAGATCCGCCACTAATGAATGCGAAGTTGCGAAGTTTGGGGCACGAACGAAGGATTTAAAAGCCATAGTCCACGGAACAGGTTCAATTGTGCGTTGAACTTATCGAAGGAAGCTCATACTCTCATAATTTTTGTGGCTACTGTCTCCTATAGGGAGTGGGTGATTAAGTGAGTATAACAATGGAATGCCGGACTTCATCCGATTTTGACCCGTTTTAATGTTTGTTTGGAGTATCTTCGTAGCTCGACATTCGCACTAAATTAGTAGGTAGAAATGGGTCGCTTACGGAGCGATGCAGAACTGAATACATGTCCACATTTTCTGCCGGAGTTCCTGTGATCTTACTTTTCCTGACAAGTTTCTTCAAGGAGTTCGAGGAGAAAAGTAGCCGCTCAAAAACCCTAGGATTTTTCTCGACAAATCATCACTTAACCGAGTGATTTCCTTTTGTTTTTCATTGCTTATTATTATAAGACCAAGAGCTCGGCCAAACAATTTCCATCTCCGCTGACGACGACTTCGCTCCTTTGATGAGGTATATTTCAATTTCAGACATCGTAATTTGTTTATATACAGAAAAAAAAAAGAGTTAATTGAGTTATTTCCTTGTGATTTAAGACTAATTTTGTAACATGTTGAGACCATTATGCGATGACGATTCCACACTAGACCTTACACAAGGAGAGAACTAAATGGTATATTTTATAACATATTTCGTGATAATGCCAAGAAAAACTTACTCTTCCCTCGTATCAACATTATCTTAATCCATTTATGATAAAACTGCGGGGAAAGAGCGCGCATCTCTCTCTAAAATCGTTCGTTTGGACGTCGAAACAACCTTTCGCCGTATATTTTCCTCCAACAACTTGCAATGTTTGCCCCGTGGTGATCCCAGAAATCTTTGCGCAAAACAAGTATCTGATTACTAATACCTCATTGGTTATAATGAAATAGATGTTTGGATCTAATTTTTTAACTGCACTAAAAGCGAAAGTACAGTTACGTAATGGTTTTGTTCAAACTAAAATTAAACATGTATAGTTTCTAGTTTAGCCTAGTTGGTAATCGCGACAAAAGCCAGTATTTTTTCAGTAAAAAGAAAGATTTACTAGTTATAGCACAGGTGCAACTAAGAAAAGGCAGTGTTAACCAAGATATTTAGAAACATTCGGTCAACATTGCCATGGAAGTTTCAATTTAACCCTTTACATCCTCACATCAATATCCGTATTCGGCGTATTGTGATGTGGTCTGATCATGATTACAGTATTAATGTAAGGAGAAATTCCATGCTGACCACTCATAAGGTTTACAGGGTTAAGTTTGCATAGCTTTTCGTCCCATTCTTCTAAATGAGAGCATTGTACCCAAGAGATTCAGTGCTAGAAGTTACGGGCGTTTTATCACCCTGTACTAACATGCTGCGAGATGTTCGATGGTGTCGAATCAAGCTTACAACTCGACAAATTTTTTTGATGATATACCAGTGGAATATAGTGGGACAGAGAGGGAGGCTTGGGACTTCTTTCTCATACTCTTTCGGACGAGAATATGTTTTTTGGAACATCTCCGTACATTAAATTCAACAAGTTCTTAGTTAAAAACGGGTGGCTAGGGCTTTTTTTTTCTCTACTGGCTAGAGCAACGTCAGAAGCAAAGTAAAGCACTCGTGTAGCCCCTACGACAACTTTTTGACTCTGGCCTTAGACGTATCCTGACCAACGCCCTGATTCTCTCTTTCTGTCTTCTTATATTCCCTCAGTTGTACTTGTTCAGCCACGTTCGCGCAACTTTCTAGCACTGTAGCACGCGCGTAACGGTATCCCCTGTGATATCTTATCCCTATTCAATCTTTTATCCAAGATACCTTTTATAATATAACCTGCTTTCAGTTGTATAGGTCTCAACGAAGCAGCCACGAACAGTCCAATTCGCAGTGAGTCTCCGTAAATTTTGTATGCAAATATTTTAACGCTATCAATGGGCGTAATTGGTTGAGATTTATAAGAAGATGAAGGGTCGCGCCCTCGGCCTTGAAAACTGAACTTACTTTGAATCATAAAGAAAAAACTTACCTCGTTACGGTGTTCCTTTGTATCGTGTAGATTTCTTGGGCTGATTTAGGGATGTTTAGCTCGGTTTTTGTTTATCTGCTTTGTCCTCTATATAAACCTTACCTCGTTGCATAAAGTGGAAAAAAGATAAATTAAAACCACAGGTAGCCCAAGCTTACGTCTGGAGAAAAAGCCAACGATTAATTCATGAACGCGTCACGCGTTGTGTGACTCAGTGTTAAGTTACCATAGGAATCGTTGAAAATTTGAACATGTTACAAGGAATAGTATGAGGAACGAAATATGGTCGATTTACGACGATAAATATTCCGAAATATGAATATTTTACACCTAAAATAAATAAAACTTACTCACGTCCTGTGTGTCCGTCGTAGTTTCTGGCGATTTCTGTTGTTTTAAGCTTGCTTTACCATCACTGTTATTTATGTCAAAAGACGAAGGAATGACAGTGATGGTAAAGCAAGCTTAAAACAGCAGAAATCGCTTGAAACAACAACGGGTTCACAGGATGTGAATAAGTTTTATTGATTTTACATGTAAAATGTTCATATTTAGAAATATTTATCGTTGTAAATCGACCATATTTCATTCCCCATACTAATCCTTATAACGTGTTCAAATTTTCAACGGTTCCTCTCGTAACTCAACACTGAGTCACACAACCCGTGATGCGTTCACGAATTAATTGCTGGCTTTTTCTCGAGACCTGAGCTTAGGCCACCTGTGCTAAAACCGAGCCACACAGCCCCAGACTAGCCCGGAAAACTATTAGAAAGACTCCTTCAATATAATAACCGAGAATTTTCCCTTCAAACGTAGTTCATGCCCTATTTGATTCATTGACTTCTTCACAAGGAAAGCTCGAATAAGATCTTCTCCATTTCTACCAGGCTATTGGAAATAGTCACTTGAGCGTTACTTGAATTACACCATACTCCCTGGTGATTACTCTTGAATTTAAGGTTGGGTATAAAGCAACATCTGCTCTATTGAGAATCTCCATGCGTCGCAATCAATAATGTAGAAATAAGCCCCATCACATACTCTGTAGGAGATTAACTCGGGTCATTATATCGATAAGGCGTACTTCGCAACAATTCCGCTACTGTAGCCTGCAATAATTATCAGAAGCTTATAAGCTTCTGGTATAATTGTAAGTAAGGTAACGTATTATTAGTGGCATTGCTGAAAGTATTGTTCACTTTGTAAAAATTGTTCCTGAGACTGGAATAAGAAAATTCAGAAGAAAAAAAAAAAAAAACACTTGAGTGCCGAAAAGTGTAATATTTAGAGTAAAGCAACGTAACTTTATAGTGGTATAGCTAGTAACGCAACGTGATCAGTAGTAGTGTAACTCACGTATAGTAATAAGTAGTATTGAAAGGTACCATAATTAGTCGCATTGCTGTAACCTTTACTGTAAGTACTGTATGGTAGATTGTATCAGTATTTTATGTCTACTTTGAAAATTTGTTTCTGTAATCGTAACTCAAGTATAACAAGAAGTATTGTAAGTATGGTACCATAATTAGTAGCATTGCTGTAACCTTTTGTTGTAAGTACTGTATGGTAGATTGTATCAGTATTTAATCGTCTACTTTGTAAATATTGTTTCTGTAATCGTAACTCGCGTATAAGGAATATTTTAAGGTACCGTAATTAATGGCATTTCTGTAACCTTTTTGTTGTAAGTAATGTATAGCAGATTGTGTCAGTACTTTGTCTACTTTATAAATATTGTTTCTGCAATCGTAACTCACGTATGATGACAAGTACTGCAATTATGGTACCATAATTAGTAGCATTGTTGTAGGTAACCTTTTACTGTAAGTACTGTATGGTAGATTGTATCAGTATTTAATCGTCTACTTTGTAAATATTTTCTGTAATCGTTAACTCACGTATAATAACAAGTAGTATTGTAAGTATGGTACCATGTTTAGTCGCATCGTTGTAACCTTTTATTGTAAGTACTGCATCGTAGATTGTATCAGTATTTTATTGTCTACTTTGTAAATATTGTTTCTGTGATCGGAATGAAAAATTTTTAAAGAAAACACTATACAGTTGAACTTCCCAGCAAAGAAAGGATACCGCGTCAGATTTGTGTACTTCGTTCAAACCGAGATAATATGGTTTATATTCTCTTGGTTTTAATGAAACGGGTGGATTTTCAAATTCATTCATTGATCTCCCAGTGAGGCTAGTGTCAGTGATGCCCATTGACTGAGCATGGTATATAATCTATCAGTTAGCAATTGTACAGCAGATTTCGTTGCAATTTTTTTCTCTATGCTCTTTTTCCCACAACACTGAGCACTTCATCAGACGATATCTTCCTACGATTTGGATGATGGCATTTAGATTTGAAACTTGAAACGTGACTGTGCAATGGCTGAATTGAACTCTACGTGTCCCAATCAACTCAGCAAACGGACCTAACTCATTTGAATATATACTACGATATGCAAATATTCACCACTAATGCCCCACCCACTCGTCCCAAAATGAGCATTCTCAAATTTTATATTGGATAAAGTTGTCCCAGAAAAAGCTGCAAACAATGGCGAATACGCAGTTTTGGAAGAGAAAATTGGGATATGAGTTAATAGAAGTAATGAAATACATTTACATTTGACAAAATGATAGTGATAGTGCTTGCTCAGTATACTTTTTCTTACTCAATAAAAGAGCCCATCAGCTACACTGGCTTATTTCATAACACTACCATAAGATTTTAAGTTCAGTTGTCATTCTGCATATAATATTGCTTATGAATAAGCACTGCTGTTTTCAAGTGACACTAGTGACCACTCTCTATTAATTACCTAAGGGGGCGGGGGGGAAAGATGTTTTAGGGGGATCAG
Organism: Pocillopora verrucosa; assembly: GCF_036669915.1. Taxonomy (NCBI): domain Eukaryota; kingdom Metazoa; phylum Cnidaria; class Anthozoa; order Scleractinia; family Pocilloporidae; genus Pocillopora; species Pocillopora verrucosa. The sequence goes on along the minus strand of NC_089321.1, from coordinate 1,762,055 downwards.
ATGGTTTTCAGGGGGAAGTCACAAAGATTGGAGTATTTTAAGTTTATAACCCTTAAACCTGAATACACCAACACAAGGTGCAATCCAGGCCTTGGTTGTTGAAGGGTGCACAATGCTATCCACTGAATAAATTCCTATCTGGAAATATTATTTCGAAAACATTTGAAGTCAAGCCACGTTTTATAAGATGCGTCGCAATTGATATGGAGATGTCACTGCCTTCCCTTGAATTTGACGCCATTTTTTTCAGTCATTAATTAACAGCTGACTTAAACTTGGTAATTGTACCTCCCTGTTAACTAGAACTACTACCCAGATAACTTGAACTTTCTAATGGTAATTGAACTGGGTGGAGTGCAATTTGGTTGAAATCATACATGTGATTTAAAAACCAAATAAGCATGATAAGCAGCATGATTTCAGACCAAAATTGTACTACAAGAAGTTCAATTACCATTTCGAAATTGCAAAATTCAGCCACTTGATATAAGTTTTATAGTCAGTGCAGATAATTTATTGATCCAGTATATTGAGGTGGTTTGAGACATCTCAACCTTTAATTACATCTATTTTGAAATCACTGGTGATCCATACAATCTGATTGGCTCTCATCAGTGCAATTTTATCACAAATCACACCACTTTTTTCTCTACATAGCATCTTTTTCTCAGCCTATGGGAAACCTTTACAACAACTAATCTTTATTCATATTTTAAGACTTGTTTAAAGTAACCAATCAATTACAGGAAAATTAAAGAGCCTTCACAACCTTTTACAAACCAGCTCAGTACTGAATCAATAAAATATTTGAACAGACCAGAAGTCTGAATTACCATTATTTATCAGTGACAGGATAATCGAAAATCAAAACAAAGCCTGATAAATCAAACCATTCTTTCGTTTCTCTTTGGAGTTCAATTTAGTGGAGTTTTAGTCATACCATGCTTTTGTCTGTCCTTTTTCCTTTTAATTCTCTTTTATCTTATTCAAATTATAATTCTATTTATAGAACCTAATGAAGCCAATATTAGAGAGCATTTGTATAACCCATTTGTCAAATGCTAATAGGTTTTCACTAAATGCTCAACATGCCTCTAATATTCACGTGAACTGTTTTACGCATAAGTGATTAAAGTATTCACAAATGTTAATTGTTCTCCTCATTTTCATTTTGTGACAAATTCAGTAGCAGTCAAAGACCATCTGTAAAATGATACTCGTACACTTATCACCAAAAGATGTGGTTGACCACACCCTGTAATTTTTCACTTTCATTTTTTAAATGCCTGTAGGAAAAAAGACTAGCACCACAAAAATGACATTAAAGTTAAATAAATCAATTCAAGTTCAAGTTAAATGAATATTCATATGGGTGTAATTACCGTCAAAAATAAATGTTTAATTATGATATCCACAATTTCAGTTATGACATTGAGATATACAATTGTGCTATTCCAATATGACGTCTTAATATGCTATTTAGTCCTTGTGTCATGACATTATGCTATCACATTTGACTGTTTTACTTTTGCAATGTGCTGATTTGCCACTGTACCTTGGCGTTCGGCTATTATTCTTTGCTATTTGCCGTTGCATTCTAGCATTGGGAAAAGCAGTTTTGCTGTCGTGATTTGTCATTTTCATAGCGGGCATTTCATTATGGTGTTTTGTCAAAGCAACCTGCAGTTCGGCATGACACTCAGAAACGAGTTTAGGACAAGATAAGTTATTTCCCGCCAAAATTATAATTATATTAATATATTTCCTCTCTGTCGCCCTGTCTTGGTTGGAAACATGGCGGCTCTTCGTGAGAGAGCGGTGAATTTATAATTATTAGAAGAGGCGACCCGTCTTATTAGGGAACACACATCCCAGGGTCCCAAAAATGGTCCTCTAAGGTACGGTGTGCAGTGAACGGACGGGAAACCGACGGACGGGTACTAGAAAATTTTCGAAATTTATTTCAGCCGTACACTGTTTTCGCAAGGTCAACCAGTTTCTCAAGCAGCAGCAGCAGACAGCAGTTGACGTCGTCAGCTCCAGCTACTAAATAAAGGAAACGGAGCACAACAATAAAGTTCTTCAAACGAGATACATGGACCCACGAATTTTTTTTGTTTGGCAGATAAAGGGCAGATAAAGGGCAGATAAAGGGCAGATAAAGGGCAGATAAAGGGCAGATGGCAGTCCCTAGCAGATCATTTAAAATCCAGTTGTAATAGGCTGGTCTAGGCCGCAAAAAAATTTGCTTCAACAGCGAGGCCAACGCAACGGAAGTCAAGACGAAGCTAGAAGAAAGCTACCCTAAGTTAATTGCTGGTGGAGGGTTCGAAAAACTACGACGAAGTCTGAGCCCTACTGAATTAAACATTACTCCTCCTCCAAATTCAGGATACACTGTACACTTTTTACGCGACTGTGCGGGATTGGGACAAGCAATCGCCTACACAAGACATCTACAGTGCAATCTGAATCAAGATCCCATCGAGGCAGTTTTAGAGGATTGCCAGGTGTGTACAATTTACAGGTCAAGATTGTATCTATCTGACAAATCGCCTTAACTTTTTAACTCCAAAAATGAAGACATTTGTAGGTTTATTTTTGGATAATAAACCTACAAATGTCTTCTTCATTTTTGGAGTTAAAAAGTTAAGGCGATTTGTCAGATATGCTCCGTTTCCTTTATTCAGTAGCTGGAGCTGACGACGTCAACTGCTGTCTGCTGCTGCTTGAGAAACTGGTTGACCTTGCGCGAACCGTGTACGGCCAAAATAAATTTCGAAAATTGTCTAGTACTCGTCCGTCGGTTTCCCGTCCTTTCACTGCACACCGTACCTTGGAGGACCATTTTCGGGACCCTGGGATGTGTGATCACTAATAAGACGGGTCGCCTCTTCTAATAATTATAAATTCACCGCTCTTTCACGAAGAGCCGCCATGTTTCCAACCAAGACAGGGCGACAGAGAGGAAATATATTAATATAATTATAATTTTGGCGGAAAATAACTTATCTTGTCCTAAACTCATTTCTGAGTGTCATGCCAAACTGCATGTTACCTTGACAAAACACCATAATGAAATGCACGCCATGAAAATGACAAATCACAACAGCAAAACTGCTTTTCCCAATGTCGAAATTGAAGAATACTAGAATGCAACGGCAAAATAGCAAAGAATAATAGCCGAACGCCAAGGTACAGTAGCAAATCAGCACATTGCAAAAGTAAAATAGTCAAATGTGATAACAATGTCATGACACAAGGACCAAATAGCATATTAAGACGTCACATCGGAATAGCACAATTGTATATCTCAATGTCATAACTGAAATTGTGGATATCATAGTTAAACATCTATTTTTGACAGTAATTGCACCCCATGTAATCTTCCTTATTAGTGTACATAAGAGGAAACAGACCTTATTAATTTCAGCACCTCCCTCTTCCATTCCCCTTCCTTCATGTTTTTATTTATTTTATTGCCTCCTTTCCTTTCCCTCACTAGAATTTTCAATGTCCATTGATTTATGGTGAAGGGTTCTCTGTTTGCCTTATGCTGTACACGAGATGATGTCCAAAAGCTTGGAATTGCATGTTAGAAATGTCAATATAAGCTTTCAGGTTATCACAAAGGTCACTTACTTCCTTTACTGTATTTAGATGCATCCAAATAAGGGTTTAATGGAACCTGAATGTCCTTGGCAGATGATGCTGGGGTAAGTTCTTGAAAATCTTCGAGTTTCACAGCCAGCTTTCTACAGCATACCACTAGCTTTGTTTTCCCCAGTTGTAAATAGAGATAGTTGTCAAAACACCAGTTGTGTATAAGAGTATCAGTAATGCATAGCATTACAATAGTCTCAAACTTCAACGAGATCTGAAGTTTTGTATTGTTTACATAACGTTGTGTAGAACAATTTCTGGAAAAACATGGTAGGTCCTTAATTCACACACTGAAGAGATAAGATCTATCGTAACTTCCTCACGAGTGACCACCAGTTAGCTACAAGGCACTTGACAGAGTTGAGCAAGTATGCATGCCCTGACTCTTCAATATCAATTTAAACAACCATGTCTAATTTAAGAAAAAAACACCTCTAAAAAAATGTTCCAACAGTTCGACAAGTGTCGTTTTTCTTAAATTCGTTACGTATCTGCAACTATGTCTAACTGTCAATTCATATATCTCCCTCTTCCATCTCATGTTCTTTTTTCTCCATTTTTTCTTTTCTTTTCCTTTAACCACTCTTTATCTTATTTTCTCTCTTTTCTTTTTTTCATTTTATCTTGCCTCTTTTTATTCCTCTCTATTTTGTTTTCATCCTTTTCTTTTTTCTCTATTTTCTTTCATTTTCTCTTTTCTTATTTCTCTTTGTTTTTTTTTTTTCATTTTCTCTTTTACTTTTATTTTCCTATTTCTCTCTTTTCTTTTTCATTTTCTCATTAGTTTTCAATTTTCTCTACTCTCTCTTTTTAAACTTTTTTTGTGTCTTTATCTTTTATATTCACAGTAACATCATACAACCTAAGAAGCTCATACTAGGTATAATGTTCTATTATGTACTATTGCATGATACTTTTACACTTGTCACTGGAAACCCCAGTCAGCCCAGGGATACACAAGCATTAGCCATGTCATGAACAGTTGTGCATGTTCACTATGAACGATTTTTAGTTTGCACAAGGTATCTGTGGTGTCAACTTGATTGATTCTTCTATAGCACTATCAAATCACTTGCATATATATACACATATGTGGACACTTGCAATTTGGCATTCTTAATTTTTGAAGAGGTAAAGAGTAGCCATCAGAAAAGGAAACCAGAATAATACCTCACATACCATATACAGTGGATAATTTTTCCACCAAGCCACCTACCAAATCGGGATTATGCCTCACATTTTGGGACAAAATCTTTAAAAAAAATGTGTCTTTGCGAAACTTCAGCATGCCTCATGTTGCCCCCCCCCCCCCCAAGAGACTGTAAAATAGCCAGTTTCCATCCATGATCATTTTAAATAATGAAATAGTTCATGAAGGAATGGTTTAGAGCGACTGTAAAAAAAGCCAGTTTCATTTGTGATTAGTTTAAGTAACAACATAACCCATGTACAAATGGCTTTGAGCGACTGTCAAAAAAACAACAAAAAAAAAGCAGTGAAATAGCATTAATTTTTCTGACTCTAACGAAGTGTGCAGTATGAAAGTTCTAACAGAACCCTGCAGAAGTTTGGAGTATATTGAAAGCACCCGGGTACAAAGCACTACCTGGCCTCCCTCCTGTGGGAGCGTATACAAGCAGCAGATCTACACAAATAATGATGTGGAAGGATGGCATAATGGCCTAAACAAACGTGCCTCAGGAAGAGCCCAGATGCCTCTTTACATGCTGATACACCTACTGCACAAGGAAGCCTGCCTTGTGGCCCTTCAGATTAGATTGGTCTCTGAAAGAAAATTAACAAAACTACAAAGAAAAAGTACCGCTCCCACCAAGTGAAAATATTAAGCTACTGAGTGCAGTGCCCCTGCTACCAAAAGTCAGCAGCTTAGCTACTCAAGGCTTGTTCCCACATCAATGGACCAATAGTTTGAAATTAAATAGAATAAGGGATTAAGGTTATTTATTCTAAAAGTTAGATTTTAGCCCTTAGAATCAAATTTGCTTTCTTTAAAACATTTGTACTTATTCATTTTGCTATTAAGCTTACATTGCATGCAAATTAGACATACATGTGAAAAAGGGAATTGCCTTATAATTTCTTTGAATACAAGGGTACACACGCACACAAACAATTTGCAGAAAGAACAAAATATAGTGAAAGCGAATTACTAATTAAATCCACAAAAAAGGGATTATATTTTTTTCAAATCAAACATTTAACTTACTTGTCCTGCGGTCTGATCTTTTCATTTTCAAGATATTTTGCCTTTGCTAGCCTTTGTGCTTGCAAGAAGAAATTGTTTGTGTTCATAACAAAACTTTCAAGAAACAAAGGCCAGGGGCCTAGGAAAGAGTTTTGGTCATCCATTTTGAATTTGATCTGGTTTGGTTTGGGACTACATCATGGGTGGCAAGCGGGGGAAGAAGAAAAGACCAAAATATGAGTGGTCAGCGGGGAAACAACTTAAATACTTCATATAGAGATAGATCAGTTGTAGTTGTGGAAAACAATAGTGTTATAAAGCTGAAATGCCAACAGTATACTGCGCAAAATAAACTGTTAAGCAATTTTTCAAAGTGTTGATTGCACGTATATCTTTTACTGCTGTAATAAACAATGGAGGCATTGGAAAAGGCATCAGTGGCATCTGGAAAAGCACCCACAAGAATTATAGTTATGTTTTGTAACTTGCTGTTTGATGTGCATGACAATAAAAGAAAACCAAAGACGTGGTCCCCAAATAATTTTCCAATTTTTTCAACTTTGCCTGTTCCTGTTTGTAGATCCAGCCAAGCCTTTATGGTCATTAGCTCCTGTATAGCCACTAACTATGGCTTATAAATATAGATGTATAGTGTTAACTGCCTGCCATTCAGTTTGGATGTTAAGTTTTCATCTGAGTGCATTTGATAAATTAAATTGGAGAAAAAAACCCTTTGAACAGAAAAGAGAATTATTTAAATGTTTTGATCTTTTGAGAAAAGGTCTCCTAAACAAGTGGCCTTGATTATAAATATTTAAGCATGGTTAACACATAAGCCTTAACTTGGCTGTTTCTTGAAGTAGTTTTCCTACTTGCCTTTTTTCACATGAAATGGGGCGAGTGAATATATATATATATATATATATAGAGGAAAAAAGGACGCAACTACATTTTCCCGACAAGCCTGTTTCCTGAATCGCTTATATACATATATATTTTGATGTATATATTTCTTATATTTCTTATATTTTAAAGGTCATTAATAAATTTGTAACCACAGCCAAAGATAAGAAATTTAAAATTTCCATCAGCTCTAGTTCTTTTATATATATATAAATATATATATATATATATATATATATATATATATATATATATATATATATATATATATATATATATATATATATATATATATATATATATATATATATAAAAAGAACTAGAGCTGATGGAAATTTTAAATTTCTTATCTTTGGCTGTGGTTACAAATTTATTAATGACCCTAAAAATATAAAAATCGATAACTAATTTTTGTAGAGTTGCTTAGCTTTTAATTTTCCCAAAATCAAAAGTTGAGATTGCAAAATTCAAGTGAAAAGCAAGCCAACTGTGATTAACTCCTTAAACAAGTCAAGAGACTTTTTTCGTCATACAAGAAGTTACATATTGTAAATATCATTCTTCTTGATGCCTTTCCTGATACCTCTGTTGGTTAATATAGCAGTAAAAATATTGCTCCAGTCAAAGCGTTTTAAAAGTTGCTTAACTTTTTAAGCAGCGAAGTATAACTTGGTAACATTTTGGCTTTACAACACGATTGTTTTCTGCAAGTTACAAAATGTAAATATAATTCTTCTTGGTGCTTTTCCAAATGCCACCGATGCCTTTTCCGATGCCTCCATTGTTTATTATAGCAGTAAAAGATGTATGTACAATCAACACTTTTGACAAATTGCTTAACATTTTATTTAGCGCAGGTTACTGATGACATTTCGGCTTTACAACATTATTGTTTTCTGCAACTACAACTGATCTATCTCTATCTCTATATGAGGTATTAGAGTTGTTTCCTCGCTGACCATTCGTATTTCGGTCCTTTCTTCTTCCCCCACTCGTCGCCCGTGATGTAGTAACTCCCATTCGGTTCGGTTCGCTTCACGAGGCACTTTTTTCTCAATTGGAGATGCTGTCAACTCAGACATTTAAATATGTCTGAGTTTATTTCAATGGATAGAAAGTTTCGTTTAGCTTGGTTTTATTCCTCGACAATCGAGGCAAAGTATGTAAGCTTAAGTATCTCTTACGAGTCTCGACTCTCGACGTGTCTTATCGGAAATAATTCTAGTCAGATCAGAGATTCTTATTGTGTAATTAGTTATTTCAATTATTGTCTGGGTCTAGGTTTGGGCGAAAGAGTACAGGTCTGGGCGAAACGCTTCATGGACGCGGCGTCCGCTCTGACGAATGGCTAACGCTCAAAACGTCAGCTTTTAAAATCTTTACGATGGCAAATTTACGTTTTCCACTCGGTTGATAACACCAAATTACCCTGTTATACTCTCCCACCGACGCAGCACCACAGTTTCTCTAGAAACTTACTCCCTTTATTCGTTTGACCTAGACAATATTGGCAACGAAAAATGTGCTCGACACAAGAAACGGTCTTCACTCGCGCGCTAAAATCTTAACTTTAGTTCCACAGGACGAAATATTGAAATAAGAAACTAAAAATTAGCCTAAACGTCCTTAAAATGATTACAAAAAGGTATCTCTTTCAAAAACCTATTTCCTTTATTCCGTTCAGCTTTTTTTCTGTCCTTTCTTTTACATAAGTGATTCACAACGAAATTACCAGTAGCACCGAAGAAGCTGAGGTAACGACACAGTAAGCCATGTTTTGTTTGATTGTGAAATTAAAACGACGTTCTTATTGCTTACGAGGTTTCGACAACTGTATCTTAGTTCACTAAGATTCACTCAAGTTAGGTGACACGTAAAACAAACGTAGAAAACAACGGTGTAACCCGCTAAAAGCAACTTAAAATAACTTACGACTGAAAGCTAAATTTGTTCACTTACCATCGAAGTTCTCTGGCTAAAAAATACCAATAAAATTAAACATAACTTACCAATATTTCCAAGATTTTTGTAAGACCTCTTTAGTATACCACAGAGGGTGGAAAACCAACGAAAGAATCTCGCAAAAAATGGAATTTTATGCGAAGAAATCATCCTTAAAAGTCTTCATAGAGGAACGAAGTAAGAGCCTGACCAAATAGTTGGGCGTTGAGCCAAATACCCGCGCGATTTTAAAGGGAGCCAATCAGGACAAGTTGAGTAGATCACATGATTACTTTCTGGAGCGCGGAAAGCCGCATCAGATGAACAAACAGTCTTGCTAATCAGCAGTTCAACTTAAACTGTAATGGACGTCGAGTAACCTAACTGTCTAGACATGACTCGCGAAATTTCGCTAGTTTTCTTTTGTCATAGTTTTATTCTCTACTGCTTTGTTATCCGAATACTTGCACAAACAAGGTAAAATAATGATATTAATTTTTTTCAATATTTGTTTGTAGTCACTTTTTGTGTACATGCTTTTTTCACAGGCTGGAGCCAGAAAAGCTGCTATTGAATCAGGTAAGTTTTATGGATACTTCTCTCTATAAAGTAATAATAGCAATAATAATGATAATAATTATAATACAGATAGCTCAGTCACTATACAAAACTCAGCATGACAAAATGCTCCGCCCTGTCTATCATGTTCCTCTTGGAAAATATGGATTCGATGAATCTGATTATTCTTCTCCATGGTACATGCAATCTCATCCACAACCAAGCTAAGAAAACAACGAAGCAAAGATATTATGGGACATACCATAGCAACTTGAAAAATGTCCTAAGGCCGGTGCAAACAAGCCAGATATCAGTATACTAGACAATTAGAACAAAGAATTGTCTCTAGTGGAAGGTACGATATGTATTCCAGGAACAATTGCTGAAAGAACCAAGTACAAACAGAACAAGTATGTAGACCTTAGATTGGGGATAAAGAACTTGTATCCAGGTTACAAAGTGAAGCTTATCACCATAGTATTTGACTATCACCATAGTAATTGACTATCTTGGTGCATACTAAAAAGACCTAGATAAAAAACTGAATATGTTATTTGGGCCGAAAGTAGCAAGGCTAACAATTGAACGTTCCCAGAAATGGGTTATTTCACAGAACTGTGAAATTCTAAGGAGATCTTCATGCGTGTAACTATGTAAATGCATGAATATAGTGATATAATAGTTGAAAGAACAGATTTTAGCTTTATATACTGAGCCTCTCAAGTACATGAACAATGAGAATTTTTAGTTTATTTATCTCATTCAAGGGTGTATTTTTTGTTACTTTCCATTATTTTAGACATATAAATTTATACAATGTGTACATATATATATTTTATATTCTAGTCCACATTGCCTAGGCTGTGCCTGCAATAATATTGATATCTACATTGAATTATTTTACCAATAAAGTTTACCATAATAATGATAATGATAATGACAATAGAGATGACAATAATAGAAAATTCCATTTTTTTGTCATCAGTTGAGTAAAATACATAATCTAAAATTTTTGGAATCTAAACTTATCATTATAACCTAAACTTATAATATGGTATTAGTGATAATGGTAATAATAATCATGGTAATTATAATGATAATAATGATAATAATTATGCTAGTGATAATGATAATTGTGATATAATTTCATGAAAAGTTATGTTACCTAAGATTACTGTACCTCCCTACTTGTTACAATTTTTTTATCTGATGATTTGCAATGCAAAACATTGGAGAAGACCTAATGCACTTTTAAAAAGAACTACTTGTATCTGTAGGAAGAAAACCTCTCAAACCACCAGTCTTTGGGGAAATTTGTGCAATCTTAGCAAGAATATAAAGATATTTTCAAACACAGGAAAATTTATCTTTTACCAAATGCATTCCTTTTGTAAAATCATACTGTTATGTGCCTAATCAATTCTAAGTGTGCTGGCCATATAAATTTCAAGCTCAATAATGAATCCTCTAGTACTAGGGCCACTGTAAAATGCTGCATTGCATCCTTGCAAAATTCCCAAAACTTTTGAGGTAATAAGTTGATCCTTTCTCCTCCATGATTTTGTCTGTGACTGTGTTCTATTCTTCAGGTTCTGCATCATAGAAAGACGGTCGTATACCACTTAGTGCAACTGAAACCAAGCAAAAGTTATGAGTTGCGAGTGTCATACCCTTCTACGGTACTATGCTTTGAATTATTTTGTTTTATGTGAAATTCATGGTGGACTTGTGGTGAGTGTCACTCTTCTGATCACAAGATCCAGCTTCAAGCTGCAGATGAATCAAAGTGTTATGTTTGTGAGTAAGACATTTAGCTACCACATTTCCTCTTGTTGACCATGGATATAAATAAGTATCACAAAACTCTTAGGGTAACAAATGAAATGCGAGGGGGAGGGCTTAACACTGCAATGAACTAGCATACCATTAAGGGAGAATTCTAAAAATAGTAGTAATACTCCTAGTGTTAACCCTTTATACCCTAACATCAGTATCAATATTCTCTATACTCTTCTCTATACAATTCCTTTGATACTGAAAAGGAGAATCCATTTAACAATCACAGCTTCTGAGGTTGGTGATCTTTTTCTTTATTCTCATGATCTTAATGTTTAATTCAGCAGTATTACAGTAAGGAGAAATTAGATGCTGGTCACTCTTAGGGGTTAACAGTTAATATCATTCTAGTTTGTATGTTGAAGCAGTACTTTCTATTGGTGAGAAATAAAATCAAAAAAGAAATGGCAATCCAAACTTTATACTGTCTTTGATTTGCACTTCTTTTCTATTTTTCACGCCTGACATATACTCTCTCCCTCCCCATCTTTTTTAAGTCCTTGTTGGCCTTTTGAGGGACTTTCCTTTAAAGCAAGTTTCATTAAAGGGTGAAAAATGGACTTCGATGATTTATCACCTCACTATTTACTGTGAATCAACAGCAGCTACACAAACTGCCCACCACAGCTATTTTGTTAATTCATCTTGATGATTTTATCCTACCCCTTACTCCCCACCCCTCCCCTCCCAACAAAAGTGTGCCTCTACACAAATTCCAACACTTTTTAGTAGTCAGATGCTGAGTAAGTTAGCCCAGCTGAAATTGAAATATTTGTCCTCCAAGCAGAATTTCTCAAAATATCTCATAGCATATGCAATGTTATTTTTCTTGTCAGACCCCAACAGATTTTTATATCCAGCTGATTCCTCACAAAGCTCTACAGGCTCGTAAAACAAGGAAACTCCTTAATATTGAAAAACTGGTTTTCAGTAATGAGTTAAAGGTATCAGTTTTACTTATATTAAATAGTTTTTAATTTTTTTTGTGCGTAGATGTGAATATATCTTCCTTAAGTTCCAAATCTAGCTGAAGTAGAGGGTATGAATATTGGGATATTCTATCTTTCACAAACTTCTGTGCAAGTGCCGTGTCATTTACTCTGAACACTCTTCTAAAAGATGTGTATTGCAAGTAATTCTTATTGTCTAAAGTTATATTGAAAAAACACATTTTTCTTTGATAATGTTGAATTATGTACACTAGATCATTGAAATTTTTTCCAGAGATTTGGTAGTCATGTGGTTATGGGCTGGACTCCTCATTGAAAGGTTGTCTTGTGATCTAAGTTGGTATCACCAATTGTGTCCTGTCCTTGAGCAAGACACTGTATCACACAGTGCCTCTCTCCACTCAAGAGTTCAACTGGGTGCTGGTTAACTGTCAAAGAAACCTTACCAAATGCTTGGGGTGGGATAACCTTGTCATGGACCAGAAACCCTTCTAGGGTGGTGGGGGGCGGGAGGTGGGAGTAGGAACATTTTTAGTCATTTATTGTAGCTATGAAAACCAAGAGGAACTTGAGGGCTTTGATGTGTGTTGTTCTTCATGTTGGGCAGCCTACATAGATTTTAACAAAAGATAATTTTTACTGAACTTTCAGGAACAATATGCAAATGTCACAGCAGTCAGAACTGGAATTCCTTACAATCCTGCAAGTTTAGCTGAACCTGTAGTTTACAATATAGGCAAGCAGACATTTCTAATTTCTCATCATTCACTGATCACAGTATTACTGAAAAAATTGCGTTAAAAGGTAATTACCTCTTCCTGGTATTAGCGATGAAGAGGGATTCTTGGTTGGCAGAGTTTTACATTTTTTTGCTTTTATTTGTAGTTAAATCACTTTGCCAGGGACTTATGAATTCTTGGAGATCTCTTTTCTTAACTTTCTTGTGATTTTTTATTCAGTATGTTTGTGGCAAATTGTCACAAAAGGAACCCAAGAAATTATTTGATTGTTCCAGTTGTTTCTTTATCCTCCTTCTTACCTGGGGGTTTTAGTCAAGCCATCAGGGGTTCCTTCTTCCCTCATCAAAGGTGTCCAAACAGATTCACTGTCTCATTTGTTTGCTGTGTTGTGCAAGACTAGTGTTAATTTATATTAATACATTGACTGTCATGTTTATTTTCCTTCAGTGCTTGAAGAACTCTTACTGGGAATTCCTTGGCATTCATGGCGGCTTGGTGTTCTTGTTCTTCTTATTGTGTATATAACTTTCAAATATCTTGTTCCCCGCTTCCTAATGTATATTGAAGAAAATGTAAGAATACATGGCAAAAGATAATAGTTTTGCAATAAATTCTACTGGTTCTCTTTGATCATTGATTGTCCTGTGTTGTATTAGTATTAATTTGTTCCTGTAATAAGCTGAATTACACACTCACGCATTTTGATTGCTTCTTCCTTATGATCTTCAATCTAGAGGACAGACATGTAGATAATGTCACTATTGTCAATTTTTTTGTTTTGTTTTTAACATGCTAAACATTTAGATTCCAAGTTGCCATGGGTCTGTTCAGTGATAGATCACAGAAAACTTCAAAATGTGGTAAGAACATCAATGATACACTCAGCTGTGCCTTGTGTGCCACTGTTTTGTTCTGACCACAATTTTACATCATCTGTGATCTATTACTGACCAGGTGTATGGCAAAATGGAATCCCTTTGTTAAACTGTTTGCTCAGTACAAATGATGTTTCTGTAATTAGAAGAGGAAAAAAAAAATGATCGACCCATGCAAAGTTCCCTGGGGAAATAAAATGTTGTTTAGTTCTCCCATAGCAATCCAGAAGATGTATGAAATCAGTAAGAACTAGATTGAACATTTTCTGTGTTTCTGATTGACTTGTTTTGACTCCCTAATGCCTCAGAGTGACTTATCTTTTAATGTCTCCTGATAATATCGCCATTAAATCAAACACCGAGGTCATGAGAAAAAGAAATGATACCCATGTTGGGAAGCTTTTGATTATTTCACAACTTCTCCTTGTGAGGTGGGAAAGGTATGGAGGATAAGCTTGTTCATGGTTGCATGCAAAGGTTGACTTTTATTTGTCTATGAATAGTATCATTGTGTTAAATCAGAGACAAGGGAAAATATAATTAAAACAATCGCTCTGAAGGAGGCCTAACTCACTAAACATCTGCTTTAGAAGGCCTTTACAATGGCCAATCAACGTTTAGAACTTGGTTGATAAAACCAAATTATTTTGTTAAGTTGAACAGGACATTTGATAAACTTAATTTGACCCTATTCTCCTATATCTGCATCATGATACCATGTATGAATGATCAAAACCAAACTGTCAGTACTGCAATGACTTTTGTCTTGAATTTTTTTCTCCCATATGAAATGGATGGACAAATCAAGGGGTGGACAGGTAGCTTTTGTTGAAATTTGTCTACAAAGATAAAGGGAACAATAATATACTCCAAAACAATTTTTATCATCGCTTGATTTTTAATAAAATACTTTGTACATGATTACAACTGTATTTACAATTTTGTTACTGCCAGTGGCAGGGTTTCTTTTAACTTTTTTCTTTGCTATTTAACCTAAATAACATATACCTTGGAGATAATTCTTAACCACTTTTCCTCAAGAGTGTCGAGCTGGTCACAATTAAACAAAACCGAAAAAAAGGAATCAGGTTGACGTTAAACTGGCGCTTGGGTTTTCATTAAAAGAAAGGATTGGCAATGTAAATAACTCTGTGTTTCTCAATGGTTTCAATGTCTCTTTCTAATTGTTTCATTTCTGCCTCCATTCTCTCTTTTCGGGCCTTCTTTGGTGCTGTATCAGTAACGACAGAAAGTCCTTGATATTGGTGGTGAAGTTCCTCCCAGTTCTTTTTTAGTCCATCAAGTATTCCTTGCCTGTAAAATTAAATAAAATATAAATACAATAAATAATTACATGATGCAATATAATGGTAAAATATGAAAATTTTAGAACTTCAAAAGGCAAGTGTCCAGCTACTTTCAATGGCATTTTAAATCTAAAAATAATGCACAGTTTAGATCAATAACACCACATAGGTAACACTCAATTCAACAAATCAAGTTCACATAAAGTCCATCATCTGAATCGTTTGAAAACTTTTCATGAATTTAGATTGGGCAGCTAATCTAAATTCATGAAAAGTGAAGCAATAATAAGGAATAATACACCTCATAACCTACAATAGAAACGATCAGTTCAGGTGATAGCTAGTATTAAAAAACCCTTGTCAATCACCTCTCTGCTTCTGTCAAATTTTTCATTGCTCCTTGTCTACATCTCTCTTGCACATAAGCATCATACTCCATCTGTGCTCTCTCTACTTCAGCCTTCCTTTTTTCCAGATAAGCTGGGGTCTTGCCATAATCTTTCTTGTTCACATATTTTGGAGTGAGACCTGATGGGACCAGTTGATGTGTGGCTCCTCCACGTGTGTCCACGAATTTTTTCTCAGGCATCTTGGGCACAGACATGATATTCTCCACAGCATTTGTTGTGATATGATTTTTTGTGGAACGTAATCCCATTAGGGGTTTTTCTGTGTGTTTTGGGACTGGGGGACGTCTTTTATCATAGTCAGGATACGTGAAGTCAGTTTCTAAAAGAAATAGTTGAGTTAATTAATGAGACTGCTATTCAGTACACAGCTTTTTCAATAAAGACTTCCTGTGTTTCCTGGAAAAGCTTGTGTGATCTACAGACTGCGGAAAGAATTATGAAACTACTCCTTCTTACTCAACACACAATTACACTAAAGCATTTTTAAAGCTACAAATAACTATTTTTGATGACTGAGAAGGTTTCTCTGTTAATAAGTAAACTTCGCAATTAATCACTGTTATTTAAAGATCTTTGCTTACTTTCTGGCAGCTTGAACTCCTTGGAATGTTTAGCCAAAAAATCCTTGGGTTCTGTGACAGCTACTTTCGCTGGGCCCTGAGGAGGACAGAGGAAAATTTCAGTCAATACACGATGAAATACGATTGCATACAACCACAGATCAACTGCACAAGACTCGCATGGTAACGGAGGTCATTTCTTAACAACAAACGCTTACCATGGTTTTAGAGCTTTGCTTCTTCGTCTTCTGCTCCTGTTTCACGGTTGAAGCAAAATTAGAGCGATACCTGAGGAAATAAATTACTCAGGAGATCAAGGCCATGCTTAAAATGAAACGAAAGGCAACGAAAACTTAAATTTTAAGTTAAGATACAAAATTTCGCAATCGCGGTAAACTTGACAAAGATCAAGGGCCGCGTCGAAATAAAACTTACATTGAAGGCTTTGGAGGCCTCTCTTGAATCTTTGGAATCAAATTGTATATACTTTCTACATAATCTTCTCCTCGCCGTGAAGACACTTGCATAGCCATGGCTGAATTCTTGGTACAACAAACCTAAACCTGTAGTTGGCTTTCCTCAACACTCACAAAGATGGCGGAGCCTTTACTTATAAAACATACGGGTGTTGACTGCCTGTTGCTAGGCAATGATTCTGATCATGTGGTCTCACTGCGTTTTCGATATCGCTGCCTGGCAACAGGGAGTCATTCCCAGTTTTAATTTGGAAATTCTAGGCTTCGGAGGCTTGGGATACAATGACTTACGACCAGGCCTTTTGTTTTCAATTGGAGCCAGAAAATCGCTGAAATACTTCTGAAGGTGTTGAAAAGTATTGTTAACAGGTTTTCTTCTGCAAACCACTTGAAAACAGCGAGAATGATTGGCAAAAGAAGATGAATTTACAAAACAATACAACCCTGCTCAGCTGAGCGCTCTAGTAGTAGCTCAACCCACATGATTTACGACTGGAGTGAGTTAGTCGCTACACTAACCTCGTTTTTCGTTTGTTTTTGTTGTTTTGTTTTGTTTTGTTTTTTTTAATTGAACTGCAATTCACTTGGGAATTAGAGCTACTTTTGCTATGAAAAGCCCGCCTCGGTAAATAAAAAAAGGGCACGTTTTTTTTTCTTTTTTCCCTGGCGACTAATTTGCCTAACCTCTTGCCGTTGAGCATATTTTAGAGGGGTTACATACATGTTGTCTGGATTTCAGTACAAATTGAGGGAAAGGCAGAAAATCGCATTCCCAAATCTACCGAAGTTACGAACCCCTAGACGGAAAATATTTAAACGCATTCCCTTATAACAAAGATGGAATTATTTCCATCAAAACTGACTTCCATTCTAGGAATTACTGGTGAAAATCCAACAGAAATTGGTAAAACCTATATAGAGCCTTCAAGAGGAAAGAAGATCTCAATTAGTTACTCTAATCTGAAAAGCTTGTGTTGGTTAGAAAGAATTGAACCAAACGCACATTACGAGCAACCTCTCGCAAAGGTTAGATCAAGTTCGCGATGGGTATTTAACTGCCAGATACGTACTGCATTTCGAACAAGGCGCTGGAACAAGGGGTTCACTTAAGTCTCGGAAAACGGACCAAGGGCCGCGCTGGAGGTCGTTTATTCGAGGTTACTCTGCTCAATTTTCACACATACTTTCGCTTTGCACCGTTGATGTAATCACTTTGGTTTTGGTTTTGGTTTAACGAAACACACCCGAAAAGCGCTCCTACGCAACACGTGACAGGAACGGCGACAACTTCGACACGTTTTATTCTGTACTCAATCAAAGATAAGCTTACATCAGAGATCTACCTCTCTCGAAAATTTTCCTGAGCGCGAAGTTAAGAATTTATCAGTCAGTCAGAGAGATAGTTCAGAGAGCGCATGAGGATCACTCAGTGGTTTCAACCCTCAGAAATACCATCTTCAGCATTTCTACGTTTTTCTTTTAGGTCTAAGTGCTAACTTTCTCTGAGAAATTGACGCAATTCTCATTCGACCCGGGTCAGTCTAGGCCCAGGCCTCAGTGGCTAAAAAACAAGGCGGGCTGTAACCGAACACGCGTTCAATTTTAAATAATCCACACACGCGCTTAGCCGGAAGACGAACTGTTCGACCAGGTAGAGTGCTAAACCATGAGCATAGGCACCTTTGTTTGCCTAGGCATACATGTAGGTTAACACTCGCGAGGCAAATTTTCTTTATGTAGAGATAATGGGGATTGATTTGTTTCAATAATGTAACCTCGTCTTTAAACCTTCCCAAAGCAAAGGAAGCCCAAATTTGTGATCACTACGCAGATATTTAACTATTAATACGTACAGACGTTCCATAATTGCACTGAGGGCATGAAAGCTGATGAAGTAATAAAATCACGTTCCTGTTAATCATTTGTTGGTCTAGTGTATTCAATAACTCACAGGGATTATTAGTTTTGCCACTTTTTAAGAACTTGCGACTACATTTTCGTATTTATGCGCAAACTGTTTCAATTCAATTTCGAGCCCTGAACGCAGGAAACGAAGAAAAGTGCAAACTAACCTAAAACAAAATCTTCAAGTTCTGCTATTTACAGCGTGGTACGTGCACGCTTTCTACAAAGGTTAAAATGTTAAATTACTAAGTGCATGATGATGCTATGTCAGAAAATGTTCGGCGCAGATCCATTGCCTTGATATCTTCCTCTGATCAGAGGAAATAGGATAGTTCTGATCTTGAGAAATGGTTCTTTTCATCACTGGGTGCTGTGGGATATGCTGCTACCAGAGCATCCTAAAAGGAGACAAAAAGCGGTGACATAGGTAAAATTTCTGAATAACACATAAATGAAAACACGACTAAGACGGAGGAGGATATATGGTAAGAGTAAACGTTAGTGACAGTTTTACCTGTGATCCAATATACAAGCTGTTGTAAATCTTCCAGTAGACATCTCGAACCTTTCGCGCCGGATGAAACATTCCCTGGGAAATGTAACGATAAAAACGTGAGATGAAATGTTTTTTCCAAAGATTTATCCATCACAAAACTATCGACAAGCCACGACATGTAGCGCAACGTAACATGACATGAAAGATGTAAAGTTAACCGAAATAAACAATACCCTTTTGAAATGGTGCAATTGAAATGATTGGTAATAGTAAACAGATTCAACTCATGTAAAAAACAAAAACTTCGAAGGAGAAAACCTCAAAAATATTATCGCATAGCAAAGAGTTTTATAGCCTCTCACCTGTAAACAATATTGAAGTACTTTGGAAGGTCCTAAAGCCACTCTCATGCCTTCGATAGACTCCATCACTGCGTTCACGACATGAGGCGACGTCTCAAAGATGTTGGGCCACACGTAATTCATAAGGTGAGTGAGAGCATCTTCACAGCCAAAGCCTGACACTCCCAGGGCCATGTGCTTTATTGCGGCACACGCTGTTTGGCGATGAACCAGATCTCTGAAAGGATTGGAAGACCAGTCGTAAGAATAAGTAACTAATACACATGAAAAGGTCATTCTGTTATGAACGAAGACTGACAATATCTAACCCTATGAGGGTCATTCCAGATACCGTAAACGGCTAAATAAGCCCCTGTCTAAAATTTAGAGATTCTACAAAGCCCCCCTCACCCGTTTCAATGACCTGGAAATAAATCAGCCCCTCCCCACCCCCCCGTCGGCTCTCAGAGCGTTGATGATCCTTATACTGAAGTAACCCTGCCACCCCGCCTAAATTCAGCTGGAGATTTTGGTCCATTTTCTGTTTGGAGGATACAGAAACCAATAACAATTTGTTAGTATATATCCCTTAACAGAGCGCCGTTAAATTAAGTGTTTGAACAGCACAGTCTGATTGATTATGGGGATGGCATGAGTTTTCAGGCTCAATCAAAGCATGAAACCACCAAGAATCCGCGTTGCGACGCTGAAACAGAGATGCTCTATAAAACTTTTAGTCTCAAAATGCTTCACAGGTGTGTCTAACCTGTCCATGAGAGCATCTTCCAATAAAGGTGTCACGGCATAGATGTAATCTTTTCCCATTTCGCCAATGTATTCAAACAAGAATGACAGTGACTTCAGGACGCCATTTTGGACGTTCAGCTCTGGGACACGGTATTCATTCATTAGGGCTGGTAGAACAGTGAATGGCGAACATGTCTCTGCAACAATGGCGATAGCGACAGTGGTGCACACTCTGTTCTGCCGTTCCTGCACTTTCAAGTTGTTGAGCAGAGTGGCGAGTACATCTTGAGGACTAGACGACAGGAAAAGATAACATGGAATTGAGTAAGAAGACGTCGGTATTAATCAATAAAACACTTAAAATTTCTGTTTATGCGACTTAGTGTAACTCAAAGAACAATCTCTGGCCAAACAACCGGACATATGCCGGAGATTTTTCTTCACAAATGGAAAATGTTTAAAATTTCACAAAAAAGATAACGTTTGCATTGATTAAATTATTTTTGTTTTCGTTTCCAAACCTCTGTTTATAGGAAATTAGCAGACGTAGGCATTGAAAAAAATTGATAAAATTTCTTTTATAGGATGTCCGTAATACGAAGAAAAATATCGCGATGAGTAAGCAGCCGAATGTGTCGACTAACCTAAAAGCGAAGACATGAAACATAGTGAGGACCGTTAGGCAACAATTGCAGAACTGGCTTAGCTTTGCAGTAAGTAACTTACCCAATTGCCTTGGCAATGTATCCAAAGGTGTTGACAGTAGCTCTTCTGATAGCTTTCTTGTGGGCCTTCAGCAGTTCAAGGAGCTCAAAACAAATTCTCATCCACTCACGCGCACCGACATGTTCTGCTCCTCTGTCTGCAATCCTACCAACCAAGTCGATACAGTTCTCCTGAACCTTCTCGTGTCTGGTAAAGGAAAAGACCAAATTTAAAGATGGTTTCTAGCCCTCTATGAGCCTTTGTAACATCGATATTTCGAAGTGCTAGAATGTGAAGCGAAAATTTCCTTCAAAGTAACAGACACTACATAATATCAGCTTGTTTTAATATCCGTTTTCTCAATCCGATGTCTCGTTTTTATATGCAAATTTTTCAGTAGCTTTTAATAACGTTCAACAAAGCTTCAGTGTTCGTCATTGCTCGCGCTACAAGGTCGTGCTTACTTTGGTAATATAGGAAAAAACATAAAATGGAAAAACCCGCACCTGTTCTTGAGAATGGGTGTGAGTCTCGGCAAAAGATCTTTGATGGGTGGAGTCATTTTGTTCATTCCAATAACGTTGACAATTGCCTATAAACAAACAAATCACCAGTGGTTAGTATCCGGTCTTCACATAAGCAAGGCTCTTTTAAAAACTATTTACTGTTCGTTCATGCCAACAAAACTGTAAAATCAAAGCTAATTATTCTTGCCGATCGCCATCTCTTTGTTTGTAAATCTTGAGCAGTTTTGAAAATGAACTAACTACGTAAAGGGGATTCATAATAGAGAGTCTTTCTATAGTAGTGGTGCAATTTTCAAGCACAAAGTTTTGCATCGAATATGTTGGAAATAGAAACTTGTTGATGAATCTTGTTCAGGAAAAGACGCTGGGGTAGAATTACTCTCACTCAGTTCAAAATTTTACTGATTAGAGACTCGGTGAATTAGTCTATTTTGACAAATTTTGTCCCTTACAAACTTTTCCTCAACAATTACACTTGCACAAGATCTGGCCGGAAATTTACAGTTGTAAATTTAAAATTTACATTTCAGGGCGTGAAATAAATTTTTTTTTTCTGATAGCCACTTGGCTCCTAAATTCTTCAAAGTGGTAGCCAATTAAAAAAAATTAGTCGCCATTTTCAAAGACAAACAAAACCTTTTTTTTACGCTGTCATCGTTCTAGAAATTGTGTCAGGGAAAGATATTTACAAAGAGGACATTAGGATGGATGATATGCAACGTTCAAGCTCACCTAAATCTACGATGGCGTCTAGTTATCGATCGAGACGCATGTGCTACGTTTTGGAAACAAACTTAACGAGGAAGTTTGCTGCGGATTTATCTTTGCAAATCTTTTTAATTCACTATATCGCTAAGTAAGGTTATGATGAAACATTCTAGTCGCCAATTTGGCGACTAATTTTCAGGATTTGGTCGCCAAGGTGAAAGATTTAGTCGTATTGGCGCCTGTATTAGGCGCAATTTCACGCCCTGCATTTGCAATTTGTATAGGTAATGACACGATTTTGATTGCAATTTGGTGTTCATAAGCACGAGTAAATTTTTCAAATACAACAAAAATTCACGAGCCGTAGGGCAAATGCAATTTACTGTCTTTAAAAAATTTACAAGTGCTTATTACACCACAAAGCACGAGAAATCATTTGATTACCTGTTAGTAATGTACCTGAAAAAACATCGCAGAGTCAAGACACGTAAATTTCTACAACACGCTATTTGTAATTTGCACTCATGTTACAACTTTGCACTCGTGTTACAGGAGACTGCACTCGTTTTCAGCCAATCAGAGCGCGTAATTTTTTCATGTACATTATTAACAATGTGAAGGAAACCTTTCTGGAGTTAAAGCGGTTTCATAGAAAATTCACTGTTTTAGGTGATGTTAAACAAATCCTTTTACCATAATTTCCTATAAGTATGTTTGCTCACCTTAAGGGCCCCCAAGATACTCCCCAGTACTTCAGGGTACTCTTCTCCAAGGTACTCGTACAGTACGACACCTAAATGGCCCATGAGCTTCTCCTGTAGACAAAGACAATTCCATGTTACGTTAGATAAGAAAAAAAGATAGAAGAGATAACAGAAAAGTTTTGGAAATGTCCATAGCGTTATAAATGATCATACTAACGATCGGGACCTGCGAGGCAATTAGTAAGAAGTAACCAGTGATGTTGTTAGCTCGCCCGTTGGCTGTACAATGTAGAGAAATTACAGGACGTTACAAATTATTCTCTCCACGGATTTCAGGACTTAATAAGCTTCAAAATTTTCGCTTTTTCCTTGCGTACTCCGATCTTTCTTCTACTTCGCGTAAGGCAGATTAGTGACTTTACCACATGAAAGACTTGTTGATAGTGAAGTCTGAACGTTAGGGTAAGAGTAGTACAGAAAGGGAATACTGTCGGTAATAGTGACTGACGTTTTGACAACCTGAGTGGAAGCCATCAACAAAGCGAGAGACAGACAAAAAAGTAGAAAAAGAATATCACTCTGAAACATATACTTGCCTCTCCGCAGGTCATCATGACTTGAGCGATCCTTGATATGAGATCAGCAGCCTGTTGTCTGACCTTAGCTGATTTGTTGTTTAATCTCCACAGGATTGTACCACAGATCTGAGGCAGGTATGGCTTAACACGCTTACCCAGTGCATTCACCACTGTACCGAAACCATTCAACATAACAATGTCCTATGGAGAACAAATGAGTAAAGCTCAGCGGAAAAACCAGCATTTTCACACAAAGGCCACAACACAAAATTAGAGAGAAAATGTGATTAGGCGAGACGCTAGTGGAATAACAGAAAACGCACCATTGTTCACAAATTTCCTTGCAGAAATAAGAATTCTGCTGGACAAATATTGAGGTATCAACCCTTAGAAACCGAAAGCTAGTTCTTCTAGTTGATATTTATTTTTCTGTTTGTTTACTGGTTCAAACAATTTGGTGTTTTATCGAGACAAATGAGCTCCAAGAGGCGTGTTTCTCCGCCCGCGGGAGGATTGGAGACGAGCAGGGGAGAGGTTTTTCGGGAGTCTGGCGCTAATAATGCTCATTTTCAGTGTTGGACCTCTTGCAAACCTCACTCGCCTCATACTTTCCAGCGGGCGAAGAAGCAATCGTACCGAAGCAGTTATAACGAGCGCCTGCTCTCAGGCTACAACTTAGCTGATTTATGTTTTTAAAGTTCTCATTACCTGTCTTTGACAGAGTATCGAAATGCTACGGAGAGTTTGTGCGGTAGTCACTCTTGGAGTGAAAAAACAAAACAAAACAAAACAAAACAAAAAACAAAACAAACAAACAAACAAAAAGGTAATTACCTCCTGAGTTTGTTCCTGAAAGGCATACAGGATTCCGTCAATAAGCTGCTCCTCAAGACGGGAATCAACATCGGATGAGCCCAGGTTACCCATGGTCTGAAAATAAAAAAAATTAGATTTTTTTTTCAAACTCACCCAGAAAACAAACAAGAACCAAAACAATAACAATATACAGAACGTCATAAATGGTGGTAAGAAGGACAGTGACCATTAAGGACGTGTGAGTGCATAATACATATAGTGTAATTTTGCTTGGGGCATGTGATCTAGTTTTGAGTTGGAAAAAAGCACGACGAAAGATTTGGTGTAATTTTTCAGTTCTGTCAGTAGTTTTGGTCCTTTTTGCCACGAAATTGTACGTGGAATTCAATGAGTGGTTTAACTCGAATCCACATAGTAGGAACTGGCTTTCTGACGTTAGGGTGGTAAGAGATAATATGTTTATAGTTACCTTTTCAATCGTTTCCATGACCATTTTTCGGTACTGTTCATTTTCATCTTTGAGATCGTCCACTATTCGGTTGATGATCTCAGATGCTCCTACTTTGTTGGCCAGTTCCACAGTTGTATCCACAAGCTGTCAAAATTATACAAAATATACAATGTCACTTTAATTCTGAGATTGGAACACTTTACACATTATTATTACTTGGTGCTTGAAAACGGATTACAAAACTCATTCTAAAATAAAAGCTTCTCTTAAAGAAAAAAGTGAGAACTGATGTTTTATATTATGTTGATGCTGCAGACACAGGAAAAGAAGATCGAGAAATAAGGTTTCTAAGATGCTTATTACTTTCCTGACAATGATAACAATAGACGGTTAAGAATATATGAAGGTCATATATTGGAACTGCGGATAAAGACATGAATGAAAGTGATCTTCGCAGTGATATGCACTACTTAGGCAGTAGTGAAAATAAGGCCTGAAAAAAATTCAGGCCTGTACGGGATTTGAACCCATGACCTCTGCGATACCGGTGCAGCGCTCTACCAACTGAGCTAACAAGCCAACTGAGAGCTGGTCATGATGGTGGTTCTAAATAAACCCGTGAAGTGATGAATAGACGGTTAAGAATATATGAAGGTCATATATTTGAACTGCGGATAAAGACATGAATGAAAGTGATCTTCGCAGTGATATGCACTACTTAGGCAGTAGTGAAAATAAGGCCTGAAAAAATTCAGGCCTGTACGGCAGTAGTGAAAACAAGGCCTGAATGATAACAATATGCTTAAAAAAATTTAACTCTTCAAGACCCTAAATTTCAGACTACTCTGGCTAAGTTACTTTTAATACAATTTGAGCACAATGCATACATATCATGAACTTGACTGACCTGTCTGTAATTTCTCCTATCCAATGCCATCCTGTGCTGCCAGAAATGTTTGAAGAAATCTGGTAAAATCTCATCTTTGATGTACTGCGGTTCAACACCATCCGTGGCACAGCACTGCTTCACTACCTGCAAACCAGACAAGCCAAAAGGATATTAGCCAGCTACTAAACATGCGCAGTGATACAACTTGATTTTCTGCTTTGTTATCTTGCACTTGGGTTTATAACAAAGTTCGCAATGTTAAGTTGGTGGACCATTTCTGAAGTATGTTAACCAATCAACCCGATTTCAAGAAAAACAAGAATCCTTTAGCTGTTTTACCTTCAACACAATCTTTTTCATTTCTTCGTCAGGGCTCTGAAACTCACGAATCAAGATCAGCATCACTTCTCTGGTATAGTAGTTGGCATACTCTGCATCCATGAGTGGAATAAGGTATCCAATAGCCTTCAGAAAGGCAGCCAGACCCTGCAAAAACACATTTGAAGTAAGCAATGGTATAAAAAACCTTCACCTTTTTTTAAACCCACTTCCAAATCTCTAGACACAAAATAGTGATAAAAGCAGAATAGATAAGGCAACAAAGTGTCTCTCTTAAGAACGTTACTTTGGAAGAAATAATATGGTGAGATTTTGTGTGCAACATCTTCATTTTCCAGATTCAAAGTTTTCAGCCAAATTACACGGCTTGTGTAGAAGATTTTGAGTTAATGCAGACTGTAGTCAATAGTTAACCCCAAATTCAAAATTTTCAGACCTTGTACAATAAGATTTGGCCAAGGAAATTTGAGAGAAATTCACTTCAGCAGAATAGAATCTCAACAAGAATTGATCACTTCTTGCACCTTGGAAAAACAGCAGACATCTTGCTATTTTATAAACACTTCATCTGTATTATCCATGCTTATCAGAGGTCTTATAAGTGTTTAAATTTCTGTAGTTTCTAGAAAATCCAAGACTCTTCACTAAGCTCTGTGGCACATTCTTTTAAAAAGTTACCTTTCCTCTGTGTTGTCTTATACCCTTCCACAGGGGCTTCAGAACACTATCAAAGGACTCAATACCATAGGGTGTAGCAGCTTCAGCCAGGGCAGCTAAGGCAAGAGCAGTGATAGTTCGCACCTTCTGCTGTTCATCAACCAAACCTAACAAAGCAGCCAAGATATATATTTCAAGAGTGTTACTCATCCACAGAATACCCATAAAGGTATTACTTGGTGCATTACTAGTAAACATTTCTTTGTAACTCAGATTAAATAATTTGGTGAAAAATCGAGAACAAAACCCTTGCCTGAAAGTCTGCCTGCTCCCATCATGGTTTGCAGGATAATGTAGTAAAATTGAAAGGAGAAATGGCATGTTTGTCCTTTCTGGATGTTCATCAGTAGCTATGCTATTAAATTTTTCCGTCCAGACATTATCTACTCTTTCCACAATACAGTGGACAATATCTCTATGTTCTAAATATGGTATCTTTGATAGATGCAACTCACTTTTACTATTTTGTTGGTAGAGTCTAGAAGAAAGCTATTGCTTATACTGCACAATAAGTGTGGATAAGATAGTTTAAGATAGTTAAATGATATCAAGCTACCTAAGAATTTTGTACTACATAGGGCTATACATTGTGTCATTTGCTCTTTTGAGCTTTCAATCTTAAAATCTTCTCTACAGCCTCTCTTACCATGTTCAATAATCTCCACTAAGTTTCTCAAATGAGGCAAGATAGCACATCCCATCAAAAT